>NC_079913.1:14556772-14662247 GCF_024868665.1 Triplophysa rosa
TGTGGAAATATTATTCAGAATATGAGTATGAAGGAATTACTATATAATCAATAAGTGAATTTCATTAATAATCATTGCATTGTGTTTGTTTAAATGTGTTTGCTGTGTTGCTCAGTGAAAATTTCTGTTTAATATTATACTGCTTGCAACAGAAAAACAGGAAGCTAGCTTAACCGCAGAAGAGGAAACTAACTATGCGTACGTGCAAGACAGCACACACACACACACACCCAAAAGGTCAAACAGAGGGGAATGTTATGAATTAATCCAATGCATATGTTTTAAGTATAATCATGAGTTTTGATGTGTTTTATTAAATCATAGGATTAAGAAACAATGCTGCATAATTAAAAGCATTAGATGATTTAGTTTTTACTGAAAGTATTTTTACATGTTGTTTTGCGATATGAAACTGTCTCTAGACGATACTTCCTCTTTATTAGCAGCAGACCACAGGTTGCAGACGTGTTGCATAGATGATGTTTTGCAGGAACTAACAAGGAGGAATGGAGTCAGATACACGTGGTACACGGTGATCGGTGGAGGGAGAGAGAGCAGCACTCCTTACAAGGAAGGGGAGGAGTCAGAAGATCGAACGACGTCACATACTGTATAAAAATGCATGTCAGGAAATGATCTGGGTTGCTGGTTTTTTTGTGGCGGAGTGAGGAGATTGTCTGGCAACCCAAAGCTTTGTTATAACTTTTTACATCTGATAATAAAACCTCATATTACTTTTGAGCAAATTGTCTCTTCAAATTTCTGAACATGCAGGACTGCCTTAAAAGTCCAACATTACCTAGAACCAACAACTTGATGTCTGAATGTGTTTTTCCATACTTTCATACAAACTGAACAGCTATCAGCTTGTTGTTGTGCATATATAAACGGGCTCATTACCTATTATGTGACAAACATAAAACGAACAATTATGATAAATATGCCAATTCATTTTACCGTAAATTTTAGGCCTATTTTTTAATCGTTCTTATCTCGTGTACATAACTTATAATTATGGCTTAAAACAGTTTTATACTAACAAACTAGTTCGTGCTCTCATTTAATTAAGTCGTGGCCGTGTTAACGATGGTTTAAAATACGGCAGTTAACAGTTTAGCACAACGTGGCGATTTAACATTAACCAGACTTTAAAACAGTTGCAAAAAAAATTAAAGTGGTCACCACAACAAATTTTTCTGCATTTCGTGCATTCATTTGGTTTTATAATAATTATCATGCAATAAAATCTGATTTACCTGCTGTCTTCTCGTCCTCGTGCAAAATAAAATGGCGGCCTTCAGACAGGTGGCAGTCATTCAGTGGAGGCGTGGCCTGATTTGAGAATACTCCGTTGTTTCACACTCTTGTTTTCTTGCGGAAAACAATGGTAGTGTAGTTTTATTACTATATATAGTGTTAAAATAATGTCAACACTGGGAATTCAACACCGTCCCTGAACATTTGATACCAGCGATTTTGCTGTGTAGATGAATTAAAAGGTTTTGTATTTTAGAGAGTGATTATATTCTTCTGGACTGTGTGTCCTTCATGCTTGGATGGACTATAACCCAGGGGGTCTGCCGCTCACCCATCCACTCTGCCGCTTTGAGCCACTAAACAGAATTTAGTCAACTGATTATAAAAGGCATCTCTGCTTACTCACACGAAAGGTGCATTTCTGGAATCTGAAATAGACAATAATTTGCAACAATTGCACCTCCTGTTATTATTTCTAACATCTGAAAGTACCTTTTGCCTGGCATTATAAAAAAGGCAGATCTAAGCATCTAAGAGCAGCAATGTCGTTGGTCCAACGCACGTGTAAGGATCAACAACAGTTGTAAAATAATAAAACTTGTTGAATCACAATGTATCACTGTATACACCTGTTTCTATGCATATGCATATATATCATACTTTTTAGATTTATGCAGCCTAAACAAATAGTATGTTTTGTTTTGCCACACCACTACGCTCATGTTACACACAAGTGTTTATTTCAGCAGTAGTCTCTACCATTTGTTTGATAACACACCACACTGGTATTCTCCCTATGAGCTTAATGAGTCTTTTCTATTTTCACCTACTGACTGCAGGCAGATGGTGCTTATGCAGAAGAAAACAGCAGGTAAATTACACCCATAAACATTAAGGCAGACGCCAGAGTTGTCTATTGGCATATAATGGTATGAGTTTAAGAATTGGCATTCGATTAAATGAAGTTCCATTATTATGCTGATTGTACTGTAGTTTAAATATAATACATATCCATTGCATTCACCAATTTTCCTCCTGTATAGACACTTAAAAGGTACGTTAAATATACATTTAAAAGATGTATTTGGGATCTCGAGAATGGCTAAACCTTTAAATCTAAAGCTTATACTAGCCAAACAGCAAGTAATGCATTACAGACCCCTGCTTGTATCATCTTAGTCTTTTCTATGGACTTTAAACCATTTTCACAATTTATCAGCTGACAGCAAATGATGTATTTCAATGGCTACTGTTCATTATTACTTTATTCATTATTTTATAAAATCAACATTGTTTTACAAGCATATTGAATATGTGTATTATTGAACATTTTGAGCACATTGAACATATATTAACAGAGCACATTCATTTAGTTGTCACACCACAGTTATTAAATGCATTTATGACAACGTAAAAGACATTTAAAGACGTATTCATAGGAATGAGTGATGATGCCATATACATACTAATAGAATGGGATGATTTGAAATCACACATATGTATAGATGAGCAACACACAAATGAATTTACTGTGTTTTGATACAATATCTTACAATAAGTATATCTAGTAAATGATGATTCACACAGAATCACTTTGTAATGTTTTTGAGTGTTTTAGAGCACATTTTAGCACATTATAAAATCCAGTGATGTCTAAGGTCCTGTGAGGCCTTAAGGATCTGAGGCCTAAAGTTAACCATCCTGTTGTCTATGTGAAGCCTTAGTACTTTTTGGAACTCAATGATCCAGTAATATTGGGAAAAACATATTTTTCTGTGCCTGGCCGGTACTGCGACCAAATTTAGGCAGTTTCCGGCCCTGTTACTATGACTACAATCTTAAATGCTGATACAGCACAGTAAGCAAGGTCTCAAGTTTGGCCACAATTAAAGATGAGAGAAGGAGGTGAAGAAGATAAGTATGAAAAGATATACAAAAATTAAAAAGATTCGTTGATCATCATTACAAATGTATCATGTTGCTTAAGAAATTAAGGGTGACAGATGAAAATGGATTGACTAAGAGATAATGAGAATTTTTTTACCTTATACATTATTGGTGCAAAGTAAGGAACACCTCTTGAAGTTTGGGTTTAACTGTTGATGTAAAGCACTGTATTTTCAGATGTCTTCTTAGCATCTCACTTTGTTGACTCGAGCAATAAAGTTTTGACTTTTTGGCACCTGGAACCTGCAAGATTCTTTTTGCAATGAGAGGACTGATTCGCCGCAACAGTATCATTTAACTTACGCAGTAAACACAATTTGTTTTGCCACAGTTTTTTGGGGGCTGGCTTAATGGATTACTGAAGACACTATCAACACATTGACTTTATGTTAAAAAAGATGTTTTATTTCTACACACATTACAGTCATCCTCAACAACTGCTGGTCTTTGTGCTTTAACAACCCGCTAACTGACATTTTGCTGAATAAATGAATCACGAGGGACAAATATTTTGTGAATATACTATTTATACACAAGCGTCAATAACCAAAAATGTTCTTTTCATGGACTGAATGTTCTAAATGAACATTGATGTTCGTGAGTTGTTGTTTTAAATAAACTATAGTCTTGCTAAAAACGGTAAACTACAGCATTCTGAAACATGAGAAATGACTGGAGGGCTGAGAGAGTAAATGGAGGTGAAGGGTTAAGACACAAAAAGGCACATGATGGTCGACAAGAGAAATCCACTGAATGGACACGTTGGTAATTAACAGCTGGCTTTGCTCTGGCTCAATTTATTATGCAGTAATCTTAGCGGTCTTGCCCCATGACACCTTACAGAATGAGATCAGCTCCCTGCAGATGCCCGACATCTGAATAGGGCTCTTTCAGCTTCCTCTCACTCATTACCTTGTGTATGTGTGGCTATTTATGTGAGTTTAAGCCTCAATAGTCGGTATGTGCCATACAGATTTGCAAGTCTTTTGTGTACCGTGTAAGTACTCAAAAATGACAAAGGTGGCAATCGTATTGATAGTGGATTGATTGATGACCTTATCATCCAACCATGTCCAGCAGTGAATTGTATATAAAGCATCTAGATATTGTAGCAAGGACGAGTGTGTATTTTTTTTTTGGAGGATCTATTGAAAGAAATGCAATATAATATACATAATATGTGTCTTCAGAGGTGTATAAATACCTTACGTAATGAAGCATTATGTTTTTATTACCTTAGAATTAGCTATTTCTATCTACATACAGCATGGGTCCCCTTGCATGGATGTTATTGTGTTGGAAATATTCTTTTTGGTCTCTTCTTCAAACTGGTTTCATCAAAATGATGACACTGAGTTTAATGTTCTTCAGTGGCTTTCCACAGCTGAATACAGTAGAACACCTTTGGGATGTGGTACAACAGGACATTCGCAGCATGAATG
Organism: Triplophysa rosa; assembly: GCF_024868665.1. NCBI lineage: Eukaryota > Metazoa > Chordata > Actinopteri > Cypriniformes > Nemacheilidae > Triplophysa > Triplophysa rosa. The sequence continues at coordinate 14,561,419 of NC_079913.1, forward strand.
TACGCCTGACAAACCTGCAGGAAATCTTCTAAAAATTAATATTTTGTGGAATCCATGCCACAAAGAACTGTATGGCTTTACCCAGTGGTTGTATCATTATGTATAGTGTTCCTAATATAAACAGTGTATATAGTATGTGTGTATATTTACATAGAATGCACACAGTCATATGCAACTGTTTAACATTAAAATTAATTTTATTTGGTTAGTATGAATCTCAACTCAACTCAGCTTTTATTTATATAGTGCTTTTTTACAATTTTCATGGTTACAAAGCAGCTGTACATGAGACATATTGACTATAAGCAAAACAATTAAAGTTGTACCTGTAAAAACAAGAAAAAGGTGAAAACACAGACGACAGACATACCCACATACAAAACACTCCACACACACAATATGCACACGTAGTAACACACACACACACACACACGCGCAGACACACGGGCGCGCGCACACACACACACACACACACACACACACACACTAACTGTATATACAGTTAGGTTCATAAATATTTGGACAGAAGCACAATTTTTGTTATTTTAACTGTGTATGAAAGTGTATTCGAGTTACAGTTTTATAATAGATATTGTCTTAAAGTGCACACTCTTAGCTTTATTTAGAGTGTATTCACATCCAGATTAGTTGAAGGATTTAGGAATTACAGCTCTTTAATATGAAGCTCTCCCCTTTTTCAAGGGACGAAAAGTAATTGGACAGTTGAATCAAAAGCTGTTTTATTCACAGGTATGGGCTTTCCTTAAATAATTTTGTCATAAATGAAGCATGTTAAAGGTCTGGAGTTGATTCTACATGTGGTGTTTGCATTTGGAAACTGTTGCTGTGAACCCACATCATGGGGTTCAGGGAGATCTCCATGCAAGTGAAACAGACCATAGTTAGGTTTTAAAAACACTACACATCCGTCAGAAAGATGCCAGGAACATTAAGAGAAAAAAACACACCGCTGAGCTCAGTAACAAAACAATCCTAGGTGTCCATATGAGATCAAAGTGGTGGATGATGACATTATCCTCTCCATGATAAAGAAAAACATCTTCACAACTTCCAGACATGTGTATATGTACAGTATATCTACATATATATATACATGTGTATGTGTATATATATATATATACATGTGTATGTGTATATGTACAGTATATATACATATATATATATATATATATACATGTACATGTGTATGTGTATATATATATATATATATACATGTGTACGTATATATACACATATATATACATGTGTATGTATATATATACATACATGTGTATGTATATGACCTGGTTACACTTTCATTATTTTTTTCTCGTTTGTTTTTGAATGTAAACTCTATACCATGTTGTTTTGTAATGTTTTTCTTATACTTTAATAAAAAAGCGTTTTTTATCGCAGATGAAATCTATGCAATTGAATTGCCACTGCTTTTACATCAAGGTGGTTATGAGGACTATATATTTCACATAGGTGTGTTTTTTCCACATATAAATCTCAAAACTTACTTCAGTTAATGGACTTATTAATGGAACACTTAAGAAAAAAGATATCAGATGACATTCTCGCCCAATGAGCATTTAAGCTGTGTGGTCAGCAAGTTTCCCATCGTGCTTTTCATCAGCGCAGTCGGTGGAGAGCAACTGCGCCTTCCATACGATACAGGCCCTGTCCCAAATGGTGCACTCCGGTCTTGTGGACCTCCTTAGAGTTTCTTGAATAGATGGTTTAATAGAAAATAAATAAGCAATAATATGAATAAGTAACTAATTAATAAATTAATTTTGAATTTGATCAAAACATGCATTTAAAAATGTATCCGTCATGTTTACATATATGTCTGACATTCACGACACTCCTCCCATCCGTTCTGTGATTGGGCGTTCGCAAGGATTCCTGGGTAGGGGACTTCAGTGGAGTCTGCATCTATGCGGGCTTCGCCGAAGACCGCATCGAGGGCACAAAGGAGGCGCTCGCGAGCAGACTTCTGAGCGCTAAAAAGACAAATGGGACACTCTACAGACTCGTAGACTTGGCGAGAACGCGCAATTTAAGTCAACGAGACCGCAAGTGCGCCATTTGGGACAGGGCCAAAAAGACAAATGGGACACCCTACGGACTCATAGACTTGGCGAGAACGAGCAATTTAAGTCCACGAGACCGCAAGTCCACATGAAGTGCGCCATTTGGGACAGGGCCACAGCCGCCCGGCCGTCGCGAGTTTTTTGACACACGTCAGCATGACATCAGAGCAAGGCGGTATGGAAGGCGGACGTATCCATAAGGCGGACGTAACTCGGACACATTTCTTACCGGCATGCATTTCGCGCTGATCACCGGTGATCGGTTCTGCGCAGAATTTGGCCATCTCAAACGAGCCTATTCAAGTACATCTCGCTGCGACCTGCGGTGGACGTCCAACCCGTCCCACATCCAAGTGTGACGGCATAAGCCACGCCCATGTCAAATACGTCACATTCTCGTCCAACCCATTCCACGTCCAAGTGTGACGTCATAAGCCACGCCCATTTCAAATACGTCACAACAAGTGTTCCGCCCAAGAAACCCGCTTAAATGTACGCATGTGCAAAAGGGCGCTACTTCCTGCCGGCAGTCTGGGATTTTATAATATGAAATAATGCTATTTTTCGTTTTGCTAATAGACGATTTCACGTTTGTAAATGATGTCTAGGGTAAATAAATTAAATCCAGGCCAACCCTAAATTCGTCAGGAATGTCTAATATACGGAGCTGATTTTCTTCATCAAAATAGCCCGTATAACGCTCGTATTGGTTAAAGTTATAAAAATTGTTAATAAAAACCATAATACCTTTCTTCATTAATTTATTTAAAGAGATCAATTCATAATTTTAGGATGTTTGATACTACCCTACCCAAAAATGGTTCAAATTTAAATAAACAATTACATCTTGGTATTGTAAAAGTCACTCTTAACACTTTTCTTTAATTCATAATATTGATTAAATTTCCTAAACATGTCCCACTTAGAAGAGCCCAAACAAATGAGCTCGACAGTTCTCTATGCAGTAGCATACATAACTATTAGAGAAATCGTTTGTTTTGATAGATTTATATGAATTTTGTAACATGGCATTGATCTTATGGCCTTTTTTATCAACACAGTCTGATTAGGATATGTATCCAGGTCTTCAGATACTTAAAAATGGATAAAAAAAAGACATGCTTCACCAGGTAATTTTGTATTTATTATTCTACAAAACAATTACATTTGAACAAATCAGATTAAATTAAATAAAATCAGATGATTAAATTAAATTATTCTTTGATCATGGCATGGACCTTTAGCCCTTGCTTTTCATTACAATTGGAAATGAATGTGTCCAGGTCCTCTGCACATTCAAATTCAAACAGGAAGGCATCTCTTGCTTCTAAATCACCCCGCAGGTATTCTTCCAACAGTCTTTGTTGGTTTTCATAATCCATCTGGAGATAGGCAGGTTCCATCACCTCCCCACGGAAAAATGCACGGTGAGTCTGTACCCAGGACCATGCAGGACCGATGTCCTGTACAAACCTACACTTTACGTTCTTTTCACAGACCTGTTAAAAATAGAGAATAAGTCTGTGTTTGATGTTTGGGGTTTTGTTGTGGGAGAAGATATGCATGTCCACTAAAAAAAATTACCTCATCATTGTCCTCTTGTTGACAGACCACAGGGTGCCTAGGGGGTGACTCTTTTGTGGTGGTAGACTCTGACACACTGGAGACAGACTCAAGGGTTAGGTAAATGGAATATTTGTATAGCATCTCTCATCTTTCAAAGCATTCAGAATCAGAAAGAGCTTTATTGCCAAGTGTGCTTAGGACATGCAAGGAATGTGTCTTCCACACTTTATTCAACAACATTCTGTGTCCTCTCTGAAGACAGTACAGATTAAAATTCTAGAAGGGTTGTGTGTACCTTGCAGGTGACATGTTGTCCAAAATCAAATGACACCACCACCTTCGGAGCTGAGGGATGTCCTCCTAACAGATAAAACACAAAGCTAAGAATGCAGTTGAAAAACTTATTGGAAAAAAGAAACTGAGAATTTGAGGTTGTCACCTGACTGAAGTCAACAGTCCAGGCCAGGGCCATATACAGTGCATACTAAAAAAGACAAGAAATATCATTGAGAAATTGAAAACACTACACTTTACAATCACCACAACACAAATCTTTCGCCATCACCATAACTGCCCATACTTATAAATTCACAACTTGCCATCAGCATGAACAAGCCACAATCCGGTCCCTCTCCCTGGGTAAGCATATTCTGTCAAACAAGCATGTAATTTATCAAGATGTAATTTATAATAAATAAAAACATAAACAAGGACTGAAAAAAAATGGTGACTGCATTCCTGTACCTTAGTTTTGATGACCTTCCATGACCTTCCAGGAAGCAAGCGTAGTGCAATTGAGCTTTAGAAGAAAATATGAACAAAAAAATTATTTAGATTTTTGTTAAACTGGAAGTCATTTCAAGCAAAGTGGTTAGTTTAATTAGTAGAACAAGTGGGGCAGCCAAGTGCAAATGATGCAACCATGAAACCAACCTGGAAAGTTGAATCAAGTGAATTTTTATAAAAATCCTATTAAACCAGATGATGTGCACATGAAGTGACAATAACTTTTTTTTAGTTATTTTTAGTTTAATTTACATTTTCTACATAAAGACAACTGGCAGCCATCTTGTAAAGCGATGGCCATAAAAAAATTAGCACAAAGTGAGCCAATTGTGTAATGATTTTGCACTCTGTTGCCCCACTACTCACCCAATCACACCCATCCTTGAAGCCACAGACAATTGCCAAATAAAGCTGAGGGGCCAATAAAGAGGCTCAGATTACTGACACTGTTTGAACCTACAAGATTTTGAAGGGCAGCAGTCCATAACTTTCAGAGCAAGAACAAGAAGGAGAATGTCATTTGAGGAACATCATGCAAAGCTCAAACAACATTCAACCTTCAAAACAACATAACTTGAACTTATAAGCAACAATGAACGTTTTTTTTCCAGAACAGCATGTCATTAGGAACATGGAACAGTTCCGAGTATTTAGAAATTCAACCTGAACATGTTCAAATAGTTAATGTCGCCTAAACCACTAGTGTTGGCGGAGTCAAACTGATAAATCCATAATCGCTTTGGAAGCAGGACCTGTAAAGAACACAGTGTTGAGTATCATTTGATTCATAAATGCATTGCTTTACATAGCCGGCACAACCTGGTGTCACACAATCTTTGGTCATAGGGAGGACCATGGAACTCACTGCTAACCACAGACACCTTACTTACATTTAATGTGGATTAATTACCAGATCTGGCCATAAATGTGTTTTTGTGTGAAACAGCCCCTTCTCACTGCTGGATCAAGAGCTCACATGCCATGTCTGTGACCACTGACACATTGACTTTAGTAGAACTCTTAAGTAATTTTAATGTTAAGATACATCCTCCAAAATCTATACTACCAATTCTACTAGCAGTGCTAAGACTTACACTGAGAAACCAGTGGCCAGGTTTCCACACAGGGAAAAGGATGCTGTCTTTCGATGCTGCATCATCCTATAGATGTTAATTGTAAAAAGAAAAACAATACATCTATTAACAGGGTCATACTGTTTTGCATTGCAGATTTTTCTTACCAAAGACACTGTGACTTAATCCAAATTTGGCAAATTTGCAAAGATCCAATATCACCCCAACAGCACCCATCCCAAATATAAAATAGACAGGCAACACCACACAGGCCATTATGAGAAAATAAAACAATTGACATAACATGCAACAAGAAATCGACACGAAAAAACAAGTACTTACTGGTAGAGTCATAAATGGGTCTAGGAGATGAGGTGGCTGCCAAGAGGACACAACATAAGCATCTACTGCATCTACATACATAATATTTTATATAAATACTTTTGAAATTACACAATTATTTTACTTACCGACATAGCAATAATACTTAATTCACCTCACTTTCTCACAGATCTCACAGATGCTTCTGCTTCCTTTTCGTCTTCTTCTTTTTGGTTTTATTTCAGGTAACACAAACAATAATGTCTATTATCGCCACCTACTGTGTTGGCGTCTTACTGCTTCAATGTTAATGAGAATGTGACGTGTTTGACATGGGCGTGGCTTATGACATCACACTTGGATGTGGGACTGGTTGGACATCCACCGCAGGAAAACAACAGAAATTATAGACAGGTATTGGACACAAGCTAAAATAATGAATAATTTTGCAAAACACTGGGAGCTTGCCAAATATGAAGTAAGGAATTTGGCCATTTCAATGGGGAAAATGCTTGCTTTTGCTAAAAGACAGAAAGAATGTAGAATTACAAGATACATTTTTCTAGTAAAGGTGATTTAACTTCACAAGAGTCATTAAAACTTTCATCGCTACAAACTGAAATGGACACTATTTACGAAGAGAAAGCAAAAGGAGCGTTTGTAAGATCAAGGAGAATGTGGTTAGAACAAGGGGAAAAGAATACTATGTAGTTTTTTAACTTAGAAAAGAGAAATGGAGAAATGTCTTCGATAAGTAAACTATTGATAAATAATACAGTGTCAGAAGACTATAAGGAGATATCAAAACATGTTACTCAATTTTATAAACATCTTTACACCTCTAATTTAGTTCAGTCTGATCTGGATACATTTCTGAATGTTTTGGGGAAAACAAAAACTATTAATGAAGATTTCGAATTATTATGTGAGGAAGCGATAAAACTAGAGGAAATTAAGGAATGTATTGGATATTTGAAAGATAATCGATCTCCCGGTAATGACGGACTTATTAGTGAATTTTACAAAGTCTTCAGAGATAAATTAGCGCCTTTTTTACTTGCAGTATATAAAGAATCTATAGATAAAGGAGAGGTGCCAGACTCATTAAGACAGGGTGTTATTACTCTTATTCCAAAACCACATAAAGACATTCTTCACTTAGACAACTGGAGGCCTATTAGTCTTTTAAATAATGATGCCAAAATATTTGCACATGTATTTGCTAAAAGATTGAAAGAAGGATTAGATGATATTATTGATGAAGAACAGACAGGATTTATTCAAGGACGACATATAAGTAACAATATTAGATTAATATTGGACATGGTGGATTATAATGAGTACATATTGGATAATAGTCTTATATTATTTATCGATTTCCAAAAAGCATTTGACACAATAGAGCATAATTTTTTGTTTAAAACAATTGAATTTTTTGGATTTGGCGAGTACTTTTTAAAAGCTGTTAAAACATTGTATAAAGGCTGTAATAGTTCTGTAAAATTGATCCGTGGGACATCTAATAGATTTGAAATTGGTAGAGGGTTAAGACAAGGTTGTCCATTTTCCCTTTTTTATTTTTGTTGGCATCACAAATAATGGCTCTTCATGTTAAGAAAGGATATTTCCAAGGTATTAAAATTATGGGAAGGGAATTTAAACTATGTCAGTTTGCGGATGACACAGCACTGTTTTTGAAAGATATACATGAAGTTCATAAGGCTGTTAATTGTATTAATGTTTTTTTCAGATGTATCAGGATTATGAATTAATGTAAGTAAATCAGTTATTTTCCCCTTAAAAAATTGTGATTTATCAGATATTTGTGGTATTCCAATCAAAAACACTGTAACCTACCTTGGAGTAATTATATGTAAAGATGAGAATATGCGCAGTGATTTAAACTTTGACCCAATAATTAAAAAAAGCAACAATAGATTCAATATGTGGCTACAAAGGGATCTATCATTATATGGTAGGGTCCTTTCGTCCAAGGCTGAAGGAATCTCCAGATCAGTTTATGTTTCTTTATCACTTGATATACCTCGTAATATAGTTAAAAAGTTAGACAAATCACTTTTTGAGTTTATTTGGAGGAAAAAAGCACATTATTTGAGAAAAGAAGTATTGTGCAATTCAAAGGATAATGGAGGCTTGGAGGTTATGAGACATTAAATAATGTGTTCAAAATTAAATGGATTACTCAATATTTAAAAAAGAATTTGTGGAATACATTTCCCAGCTTTTTGTTCAAGTCACTTGGTGGTCTTCAATTTTTGATAAGATGTAATTATTCCATTGATAAAATTCCAGTGAAACTTGCAAGATTCCATCAACAAGCTCTCATGGCATGGATGTTGGCATATAAACATAAATTTTCCCCTAGAAGGTATTATATCTGGAATAATAGAGATATTTTATATAAGCATAAATCCCTCTTTTTCAATATATGGTTTGATAATAACATAGTGTTGGTTATTCAGCTGATGAATAGGGATGGAGATTTATTATCCTACACAGAGTTTCTTGATAAATTTAAAATCCCAATTAGACCCAGAGAATATGCAATTGTAATGGATGCTATACCTAGGAAGGTATTGTTTCTTCTTAAATATGTTTGCAATGATAACCCAAATCTTGATCATACAAAAAATAAATTTTTTATTGGAAATAGTAATATCTTCAAAGACAATATAACAAATAATTGTATTAGAAATGTAATAAATACTGTTACATATCCCTCAGCAAGATTTTTTTGGTCATCGATATTTGGAGATTTAAATTGGCGTAAAGCTTGGAGAATAGTTAATAAATTCTTTGTTAATAACAAAGTAAAGGAAGTTTCTTATAAAATAATGCACAGAATATACCCAGTAAAACATGTATTGGAACGTTTTAAATTGAATATTGACTATTCGTGTGAATTTTGTAATAAGGAAAAAGAAAAAATATTTCATTTATTTTTTCATTGTATCTATACTAAAATATTCTGGGTTGATGTAGAGAATTTTATTACAAGAATACTTTTTGTTGCTGCTAAACTCAATGGGTCGGATATAATGTTATATGTTAAGGATTGCGGGATAGAAAAAGATAAAGCATACAGTATATCATTCAATTAATAGTTTTAATGGGAAAGTTTCATATACATAAAATGAAATGGTCAGGTAGTAAGCCGAATTTCTTTCATTTCATCAACGAATTTAAACAATATTGTGACATGTTGCATGGGTGTAAAAGTGGAAAAGCTTGCAGGACTTCCAATATTGTTCACAAATTTGAGCTGGATAGTTGAATTGCACCATGTTTTATTTTATTTTTGTCTTAATTATTTTTTCTTATCTCTGGTTGTATTTATGTTGTTTCATTTATATTTTTAATTTTTTCTTGTATGCATTACTCAATAATTTGTATACTGAAGACATTGTAATACTATAATTCTCTTATGTTGTTAATATGTGTTAATAGCAATAAAAAATAAAAATAAAAAATAAACATCCACCGCAGGTCGCAGCGAGATGCTCCTCAGCCTATTGCCGCCAGAGGAAGTTACGTCAGCTTCGATGCTATTAGCTCTAAAGTGACTCGTGACCGACGCGTCATTTCGTTGGCTTTGAACGTGAAATGGTATTGGCTAGCTGTTCCGGTTTATCTTTTGAATGGTCGCAGCCGACTTGATGCATTCACAGACACGCAAGGCATCTTCATGTAAAGTTATCGTACGGCTTTGGTGCAAAAAGGTCTTCGAAACGAGTTGTTTGTTATATTTTGTAATGCTTTTGGTCAGTTTTTTTGGTCACCTGTGACTGTACTTTTATTCGCGTGTTGTGTTTTATATGGCTGAGAAGTGGTTAGGCTTAGGGTGAGGTTGGGGTTAGGTGCTACAGAATATTAAAACCATACATAATTATGAAATGCTAAAAATTAAACGCATCTCGGTCTGGAGCATTTAGCAAACAGCAACGCAGTTCCCTGTTCGTCTAAAAACGATGCCAAAGGGGTACCCTGCACGTTCAAAAGTGACGCCGAGGGGCGCTGATCGAGCGTAAATATGTGACGAGTCAGGAATTTTCAGTTAACGCGACCTCTGCTTGTCAGATGCAAATTCTTGAAGAAAAGTTAATGAATGAATGCCAAAAATTGCATGCACAAATGGCCCTATTTCATGAGAAAGACCCAGGTACTAGATGAAAAGAAAGACAAGAAAACTCAAGAGGCAGGTGAGAACAAGGAACAGACAGAGATGCAGAAGACAGTCAAGAGACACCTAAGGGCCTGCTTGAACTATTTCTGTTCCTAAAAATAATTCAGAATAAATCCTACCCTCACGGTACAGCTGAACAAATGATTCTCATCACCTATGTAACCGCAACCACCTCTGTCAAGAAAAAAGGACTCGACTAACATCACTCACCCTCTGATTGATGCGCCCTTCATGGGGTTTGTTGGGCGATTTGTTTGGACATGACCCATGTGGCTTGATTACAAAAGGCCAGCATACCCTCACATCTATACCAGAGCTTAAAACTGTGATCTTTTCACTCAATGTAGAGTACATTTTTATAGATGGATAGGCACTGAGAACTCTTTTGTTGTGGTGAGATCGCCCAATGCTGCTGGTGACTGACTCTTTTGTTGTCTTATCGGCCGCGGTGACAGTTGGCCAGAGGGCTATGGGGTTGGACTCAATTGCTCCCTTTAGAAATGAAGGACGCTAGAATGAAAGCACTGGCTTTCAGGATCTTTGTAGTTAGTTTATATCCTGCTCTTTGAAAAGGAAGAAGAATCTAATGTAAGACATTGTTTCAAATCACATGCTGTCATTAATGTAATTTCTAGTGTTAAATATTTGTTTGTATTAAAAACAAATTAATTAATTCAAAGGTTTAAATTAAAATTAATACGCATTACATGAAAATTGCAGCACATGTATGTCAACTTGGGGGATATGGAACTTTTTGATATGAACAACCCTAAATATCACAATTGTCACATGTAACTTGTTTTGCATGTTTGTGTGACGTACCTAAACTACAGCATACATGAATTCATTTTTTTTTTACCAAATGGCAGTCCTTCCCTATTTGCCATTGAACTGTCAGAGTTGCAAATGAGGTCACTACAATTTTTTGGTTTGTCTTTTGTGTGTACTTTTTAAATATTTTTTGAGAACAAATTTTGTCTGTGCATTTAATATGCTATTTACCTTAACACAGTAACACAGATCTGTTGTCAGTGAATTTTTGCTACATGACCTGGCACTTACACTCTTACAAATGAAGGTGCTTCATGATGCCATAGAATAACCTTTTTTGTCTAACTCTAAAGAAACATCTCTTACCTTTTTATAATATGAAGAACCTTTTGTGAAATCAAAAGTTCTTTAGAAAGCATTTAAAGAACTTTTGACTGAATGATTCTTTGTGGATCCAAAATGGTTTCTATGGCATCATCTTTCAAGCACCTTTATTTTAAGCACTGCAAGGATTTTAAAATGTAAAACCCAAATCAATATACCATTAGGGATGAGTCCAAAAAACTGTAGAATTTTCTTCTTTGTGGTGGATAACTATAGAAAAATTGCACCTATAAATATGAAAATAATTTTGCATTCAAATGTAAAAACCTGTCCAACCTAGGTTTGAATTTGTCTTTTTATTGGAATTCCTGGATAGATAGTTAGACTTGTTTCTAAAAGTAAAAAGTATTTTGAAGATTCATCAGAAATGAATTATACAAAAATATTGGCTTATCAATTGTGTCATAACATCCCTTTCATACATAGAGGTCACTACATTGGACAGCTGCAAAAACAAAATGCATACTGTCTACACATCTACTCTTGTTAATGTGTAAAAAAAGTTTTACATTCCCTACAAGCAAAAAAAAGACCTGACTGAGGCTGTTATAAATTCATGCCTGAAAGAGATAGCAGCATCTTGACTGGTTTTATTGTCAAACACGTTTAGAATTGTACCAAACACTATTAAATGAGATTTTCTATTTGAGTTTGAAACAAGGTCTTTTCACTGTTTCCAGGTGGCTGATGTTGGTTGCGCTTCATTGCTCTGCGAACGTTATCACCATTGGTTAAGTAAAGGCAAAATGGCTGGCTAAGGCATGTCCACCTAACAGGCCAAGGCGAGATGTGCTCTTGATTGTATCCTTGTCGTGAGGAGGTAAGGGAGATGAGCTTTTGATTGGCTGGGGGTCTTGGGGTGCAATGAAGATGGATTTTTGATTGGGTGAGAGAGTGCACAAGGTCCGTGCGGTCAGCCTTGAAGAGAGCGTATATCCCAGCAGGGACTGTCATGATCAATGTGGTCATTACGGCCCTTCTTTAGCTCGACTGGAGCTCTGCTCCGGTTTAGATGTATAGAATAAATTAAGGGGAAATGGGTTATAAAGAGAAGAGGTCAAACAGCAAATTCCAGTCTTTTCAATATTCTGGCTGGAAGGCTTATGCCAAATTCTGTTTTAAATTATAAATAATGTAGAGGTATTGGAACATTGCTTTTGCTGTAATCAGCACTATTTTTGTCACAAAATAAAATATTTCTGAATAATTAAAGATAGTTTTTATATAGATATAAAGATAGTTTTTTTAAAGGTAAAGAGGTAATATGTATATTTAATATTATTTTTTTCATAAAAATATGAAACATGCACGCACGCACATACACACAGTAAAAGATACATAACACAAGTTACATATTTTTTGTTATACATTTTAACAACACTCTAGGATTGGAAGAAAAATTCATTTACCTTTTTAAACTATTAAAACTACAAATTTATAAAATGTGTATTACCAAAATACAACTACATTAGGCTACAGTATCTGCCAAATGTAGAATCAGATTTAACAGTCTAAAACATTGCAAACATTCTACCATCATTGCACTTCTGCTCTGTTCTTAAAATATTTGTACTAATTTAGCAGTCACCCCGAGGAGGATGCAGCAAAAAGGTTTTCAGTTACCAATGCCATTGTAGAAATGCACTGTTAGCATTCAGCTAATTTATTCAGCAAGTCTCTAATAACAGGGGGGTTGCTGAAATGTAAGATGGATTGCATGATTTTGCAACTTTTACAAGGCCAGAAAGAGGAGTGTGGTGGACTGAAGCCATTTGCATCTACATCTCCAAGCTCTTTTGAATCTGTTATGAAATGAATGGCAGGAATGAATGTCTCCCAAAAGGGAAAAAGCCTAGAGCTTTGTTCCTTTTCATCTGACAGTCGTAGCCTGAGCCTGAACCATATTTGGATACGAGAATGAGTATTTGCTTGTTTTAATGGATGTGCTGTGTGGAACAACTCCAGATATATAACAAAGAGAATGAGTGAATGAAAGACAGAAAGAGACAGAGAGAGAATGTGAGCGATACAGATCCATTTGGGGGAGCTGTAGGACCAAACACCACTAAGACTTATAGGACATATAAAACTGGATTCAGTTCAGGGATGTATATTCTAACAAAAGCCATCGAGGTCATATTTAACACAGAATTCCAGCTTTTTTAGGATCATTAAAGTGCATTAATGGTCATTACCATAATGCGTCTGGCTGTTTTGCCTTGTTTATAATTCCCAATAGTTATTCTTATTAGATTGATATCACATTAATATAATCTGTTATATGAAAAACAACAACTAGTATTCCTGAAGAAAATGGTGCAAAATTCCACAATGCTAAGTTGTAGACAGTTGTCACACCGTTTCTATAGCTGCTCCCAAATCGCGCACTGCACTATTCTACGCCATTTTGTAGTATAAATAGTGTGAGTAGTGTGTTCACATTGAACATCCTCAAAAAAAAAGCTTAACTAAGTACCCGGCTGATGCACTTTTTCAACCGAAAATATGAAGTGTGGAACTGTGGACAGTTCACAAACTCAAAGATCGCAGTTTCGCTTACGTAGCGGAAGGGTGGCGGCTATCAGACGCTACTCGAGCAAAACTCTCCTGCAGAGTGATAATGCTTCTATCTGATGATGACTAAAGTAATGCTTGGCAAAACGAATGAAAACTACATTAATTGTACAATGTAACGTTACACGTTGATTTTTATCCACACGCATTGTGCCATGCATTTGACGTCATTTGCGCTCGTGTGGGAAACCGTTATACTTCCGGTTAGAATAAACGTTACCCTTCTAAAATTCATACACTATATGGTTGAGTACATAGTGCATAGTTTAAGTGCACAGTGCATAGTATGTCATTTGGGACACAGCTTATGCGTTTTCTATTCTAGGGTTTCTGCACAGTTGCTGGGTTATTATTTACTTGACCAAGACAAGGTTTCTTTCATGATGCAAGTACAGTTTATTGATTTTTATTTTTATTGGACCGTTTTATTAAGTTACATTTTCCCTCTTATCATTTCCCACCCCTTAAATATGAGGAATAATGTGTACTGAGCAAACCCACCGAATCTGCAATGCAAATATGAATCAGAACAGATGCAGAACAACAAAAAGTAGCATGATGTAAAAATAATTTACAATTTGAAGAATATATAATTTTTATTATCGTTATTAAGAATCAAAATCATTTCAGTACATAATAATGTAACTTGTTGTTGAGGGTGCTAAAATATGCTTCTTATCTTTTGAATTTGAAATGAAGTCCATTGTTGACAGGTTTGTGAGATTCTCCCATATTCATTTCACCTGTCTTCACCTTTTCTCATTTTTTAATCTTGTCTTTCACTTTGTATAGACAAACATTGCAGGTTCATTGTGTATAGTGGAGGAAATAAGAAGGTGCATCGCTCTGTGTGTCAGTGAGTAATCTGTCGCTCTCTCCCCTTGACAGAGTCGCTCAGATAAACCGTGTCCTGAGGGCATGTCAGTTTAACCTTATCAGATATCAACGATATTTGTTTCTTTTTGTCAGCCTGCAGCTCTTTCGCCCATGCAGTGGCCCAAACTCCCCAAAGATGAACCAAAAATTCAGAAGAAGAGGAAACAAAACTTCGACAATAAATAATAAGACAGTGTTGTCAAGCAGCACATTGGACATATTGTCAATAATAATAGAATGACAGTTTGGCAGATGTGTTGCTTTTGGCATTTTAGATGCTCTTGTCTACAACACACAGTTGGCTATACACAAAAATTTTGTGCAATTTTTTTTTTTTGTCAAGCCACTTTGGAACAATCAAAAAATCTCTAGCATTAGATAACATTATAGAAAGTGCTATAGATACACATTTGAATTAAAATAGCAAGGATGCAGAACACTTACTTACAGAGGGTTTTTATCCTGAGTGTGTGACACTCAAAACATTCTTTACCTTGCCAAGGAACTTGCTCTAACCATGGTCATTTTAAGTAAACCTTGTTTTCAGTCAATTAAACTCTCAGTGAACTGAAACTCATTCTCATTTGGTTAGCCAGAGATGCAACAAATACAATATGGTTAATGGCATCATTTAGCAGAGAGCTGGGGCGCACGCACTGATGGGGCTCACTGAAGGAAAGGAAAAACATTGCAAAGTGTAATTACTTTAAGCACCATTAGGAATGCAATAACTTAGAGAAAACAAAGTCCGGCTTTATCTCGCAAGAATTGGACAGTGAAAAAGTATGAAGCGTCCTAACTTTGTCTTTTTCACATTAATAGAGTTGGTGGCTATTGTCAATGGGACGGTTAAAAGGTTAAAAGAAACATCTTCATCTGCCTCTTCCACTTTATAGTCGTTTTTAATGATAAATCAGTTGATCAATACTGCAGTTTTTGGTATTTGCTATACCCTACACATCACCATTACTATTGCTCATATATAGGGTTAGTAATACGAATAAACGTTTGTAACATGTAACTCACCCTCACTGTTTGTGCTTTGGAGATAAAACCTCAAATCATTTGTTAAAGTGAGGTATACAATTCAAAGCAATTGAGTTACACCTATACAGTGGTTGATAAAAAAAAGTAGCAGTCGTATATAAAGGCACCATTGAGAACACTCCGCCAATTGCTTAGCTATGTGTTTAAAACCACTCAGAAACCACTAAGATAAGCATGACTCGTGACATTTTTTTATTTAAAGATCTTGTAGTAGTGTGACACTAGTAATAGAAAACGTTCTCCAGCAACCACAAACGACCTTTGGTTTGTTACACCATGAAGTAGTGATCTAGAAAAATTATGATTTTGTTGAAATAATAAAAAACAATAAAGGCTCATGGGACATTAGGCAATGCTCTCTAAATGTCCTTGTGATATTGTCTTGGTTTTAGATCATTAGCTCTATATGGTCCACAAAGTGTTTGCTGTGTGATCTAAAGATGGTTTCATTGTTATCACTGTGTGCTCAATTAAACAGTGAATTTGAGGTGGCTTGGATTGTTTGTCTGTGTGAGTCGCTTTCAATGACACTGTGAAGGTTTTAAAGATGGTATGGCTTTTTTCGCTCTGTAAATTGTTGTTATTAATCAAAAACTCATTGGATATTCTGAGAGATCATGTTCTTACACAGTTATTTTCTCGATTAGAGTTTTGGGTTCCTCGCCACCATTTGCATACTGGAATTTATAGTCTGTTATATTTGACCTGTGCTTCTCTCTCCTTTATCTTAAATGTGTGCTCTCACTGTGTGTGTGCGTGCGTGCGTGCGTGTCTATGCGTACTTGTCTGTGTGTGCGCGTACTTGTCTGTGTACGTGTGTTAGTACGCGTGCATATTGTGTGTGTGGACTGTGGAGTGTTTTGTATGTGGGTATGCCTTTTTCTTGTATTTACAGGTACAACTTTAATTGTTTTGTTTATAGTCAATGTCTCATTTACAGCTGCTTTGTAACAATGAAAAATGTAAAATGCGCTATATAAATATAATTGAGTTGAGTTATTATGTTCACATTTAATACTCAAGCTGAAAGAACCTTTCTTTTGCAGAACACAAACAAAGACATTTTGAAGAATGTTGGTAACCGAACAACAAGGGGTACCCCATTGGCTTGGATGACAGAAAATCGGATGCTGCGGTAATTGCATTGAATATTTGTTATATTTTATATTTTTTCGTTTTATTTGTTATATAAAATATTTGTTATATTTGAGAGCACTAGTTTATGTGTAATGCCAATTTATAAGAACAGCCGTGTGGCCACAAGAAAGCTACAAGTTAGTGAGGCTAATGTGAATAAACCAATTTGCTAGGGAGCTTAAAGACTGGACTGTGGATCAATGGAAAAAGGTCATGCGGTTTAATAAGTCAAGATTTGTCTTATTTTAAAGTCATGGGTCAGAAGAGAATTGCCTGAAGTGTTGCACCCATCATGCATAGTGCCCACTTTACAAGCTTTTGAAAGCAGTGTCTTGATCTGGGGTTGTTTTAATTGGACAGGTCTAGGCACAGCAACATCATTTAGTAATAAAATAATGTCAGGTGTCCTGCACTAACCAGGCTATAACGTCAATGGATTTTTTTCCTGATGGCCCAGGCATAATCCAGAGCGACAATGGCAAGATTTATGGGGCTCAGAGTGGGAAAGAATGATTCAGGAGCATGAGGGAACATTTTCACACATGAAATATTCACCACCTGACCTTAACCCTATTGAACGTCATAAGAATGTGCTGGAAAAAGCTTTACAAAGTGGTTTGACTCTCATGTTGTCGATAAAAGATCCTGGATCTTCAATGAATGCAACTCAGAAATAAAATGTCACATTACAAGGTTGTGGAAATATCACTCAATGAATCCACATTGTTATCAAAGCTAAAGGTATAGGCAAATATAGGTTTTCTTTCCAAATTCACAGTTAAAATGTACAGGAACGTATATGATATTGTATATTATAGGTATGCATTTGGTTTAAACTCAATTGTAAGGCCCCAGAAACAGGCAAGTTATAGCATCTGGGGCTCAGGTGCGTTTTTCGCAGCAAGGCCAGACAGAGTCCATCCAATCTGTACTGAGTTATTTAAAAGGAAGAGCGTTTTAAACACACGTCAAGGCGCAGATGTTATCACTGTTACAATGAGCTGTCTCCAAACAGTGATTTCAGAGCTTGCAGACAGCTGTTTGTTTGTCTTTGTAATGTCTCCAGGGAAGAGTCGCAGAATGAGATGGTCTCAATGGGATGCAACACACAGAATAAATCAATAAAGACGTGGAGATGCAACAGCCAGGAGGTAAGGAAATGGAATTTACTTTGTGGATGGAAGATGAGAAAATTACCCAGCTTCATTGGCATGCTGGTCCAGATAGCAGCGTAATGTATGGACCATATCGAAACTGTGAGCGGAACGAAGGATGAAACGCAGGGCTAAATATCTCTCCATCTCATGGTGGGAAGAACTTATTTCTCCACCACAGCCATTTTTTTGTAATGAGCCCATTGTAGGCACCTCATTTGTCCTGTTTCCGACCACATTTGTCAGGACAGGGCTCTGTATTATTAAATGCTTTTAAGAGTAACATAGAAACATGGATGGACGCTGCAGATTCATAATAACAGCTCTTGACAGGTTCTGCATTCCCTAGAGCTGAGCGATCAGATGTTTTTGTGCACTAATGTGGGAGAAATTTTTTATTCTTTTTTATTATTACCTCAATAATAATGAGGTACAGAAAAAGAGGGCACAGAAAATGTATCTTTATATTCACCAATGTGTCATATGGTAAATGTGGTTCAAACAAAAACTTTGAATACTACATTAAGTTTGTGGCTATAGCTTTAAAAGTGCTACAGTACAAAGTACAGTACATATAATAATTATGTATTCAAAATGTCTCTTGGTATCTAAAACCGAAACATCCTAACATAAAATCTGTTAAGTAACCATTGTGATTTCAGTCTGGAAACCATTTAGAACTTTGATCTTAACTTAGGACTTAAGATAGAACGTTTATGGCTACTCACCTTCTTTGTACAAAGTACAGTTAAAGATATATGTGACCCAGTCTGTAAAAAGTCATTTTTGTTATTTACTGTTTTCTACATAAAATCATTCTAATGTAAAGAACATTCTGTGAGAATATAACCTTGATCTCTTCGATATTGAAATCGTAGTGAAAATAATGCTTAAAATCTAACCTTGATCCTTGTTACATTTTTGAAGTATAAAATAATTCACCTACAATTCCTTAATAGGATAATACATTAATAATTATATAAACATAAAACTATAAGTATGATGTTACATTTACTTAAAACCTACAAGTACACTTTAATTAAACTGCTAGTTTTGAAGTTTTTATACTGGGAGTGTACTAACGAAAAAATAATGCACTACATCGCAAAAACAAAAACTAGTTGTAAACTACTAGTTCTGTACTTAAAGTTTACTACTGTTACATCTAAAGCATACTTTAAAGTATATTGTATTACTGTATGCTTTAGGTGTAACACAACAGTAATAAAATTTACTTTAAAGTACATTTTATAAGCTAAAACGTGGTCTAATTTAGTCCCAAGTAATATGAAATTGTATACTTACAAGTATGCACATTGATATTATAATTTCCCCATGAAGTGTATTTAAAGACATACTTGAACTTAAAACTAAATTGGAGTTCACTTATTCCTAGTAATCAAGCCATGCATCCAATCAAACGGTCAAAATGCCATGCCAAAATGCACAAGTTGCCCTTGTCTGCTAAAACCATGAACAAGGATAAACAGTCTGTGTTGATATTTTCCTAGATGCCATGCCATTTTACAAACTATTATGAAGACGCCAAGAAGAGTTGGCGTGGAAATCAAGATTTTTTGTTAACCAGTTAAGTCAATACATTATTTGTAGCTCGAGAGTTTGAAAAGGACAAACAGGGCAAGTAAACAATTTCTTTAATTTTAATTTGAAAATTAACCTGCCTCCCTTCATGGAATAAAGTATGTAATATATTAACACTTTTTTGAGTGCGAATCATTGTGTATAATGTTTAATTTTAATTGGATATTCTTTATTTAAGTTTTTTTTTAATACAATCAAATCAACATGTAAAGTCTTACATCTTGTAGCCTGCAAGATGAATTATTTTAGGATGATAATTTCAGTCATTGAGTTCATTTAAGAAACTATGTGCCAGCATAGAGTGACACTTTACTGAAAACACTCAGCACAAAGATGAACAAATTGACAAAAACCATTAAAACATGCAAAGTATCCACATAACCACTGTGGTCAATGATGTAGCCATAAATGACCAGCAGCTGCCAGGCTATGTTCAAGTGATTCAAATGGGTTGGGAATATCTTTGGATACACAGGAATGCTGGTGTCACAGTACAAACACGGCATGTATTAGGTTTGCTTAGCTCTAAAGTGTGCGGCAAAAGAGCTTTTAAAGTCAAATACACAAGTTTATACACAAGGCTGATACACGACAAATACTGATCACACAAGGATAACAAGCCACATTTGTGTGAAATATGACCAGTACACTTCTTTGACATGGCATAACTCTTTCTTCTAGTCAATGAAGGATGTGATCAGTGCGTTGCTTGCACAGTGGCTATACAAACTTTGTATTCTACAGATGGACCATTGGAAATCCATGCCCTCAAGGTTAAAGCTCAGGGAAACACTTAAAAAAGGGAAAAATAAAGCAGCTGACATGCAAAACAGTAAAAAGCCATTTCTTTTTGCTTTTCACTGTCTATCATAAACTCTTTCCTCCTCTGATAGTACTGAGAACAATAAGAACCTTCAGAAGAAATAAGACATCAGCATTGGTGGCAAACACAAATTCATTACAAAGGGATAAAAGATTCCCGGAGGCCATAACCCAGGAAGGCAAACGCTACAGTATTTTCATTTACATTCTGTTTGATGGCTAAAACCAGCCGTACAGACACACTGACCCTGCAGTGACATTGCGTTGCTCTCAATGTTTGTAGTTTGGCTCACTAATGCTACAGTACATTCAGATGCTTGAAATGTCTAGGAACTAAAACTGACCATTTAAAGACCCAGTAAAAATATATTACAATATATCACGCAATCTTTGTCTTTTGAAAATGGATACATAGGCATTGGTCGGAAGCGCCCTATCTATAGTAATAGTAAATATATGTTCATAAAGCAGGCTGTTACAGACCGTGGAGAAATGTGATTCGAAGTAGGCTACATGACGAATGCTACTTCATGCTTTAACAAAACTGTTTTGCAAAAAGAACATCAAGTTAATTTGGTCTGTCTGCTCTAGAAAGCAAAATAAAAGGTGCTACAAGAAGGAATGTGTTTCCAGTTTCAAGGATGAAACTTTGGGATTGAACTAACGCTACTCTCAAGACTAGCTTGATCTATGGAAGACAAATGCTGACAACTCCAACAAGAAGCTCTCATACACAGCAAGAAAAATAACCAGCAACTTCTTCGGAAAAAAGTAATGCCAAGAGGAAACAGCTATATCTATGTTATCCAGATCTAATAAAGCTTTACAGCCTGCATGAAGACACCATAAAGATGCTATTCTCTCCAGCTCTGCGTGTTTCCTTAGCTGAAGATGTCTTTATGTGGAGTATCTGACTATAACAGCATTAGAAACAGCGTGACATTAGGCTCGGCTGAAAAGAACTCTTTGGTTTAAAGAGTTTTAGTTTCGATTCTTCACGGTGCAGCAGGAATTTTCTCGGGTGACGTCTTTATTGCACAGAGAGCGTACGGGTCTTCAAACACAGAATGTTCTTCGATGCCTCTCGCAAACAGCGTAATCAGCTGACAATGGACCCTGAGAGAGAGAGTGGAATAAAAAAAGAGAAAGAAAAAGATAATGAGTCAAACTAAAGGCAAAAGGTTAAAAAATGCCATTTTTATAATGTTTGCCTATGTAAGATTTACACTGGGTTCCAAATTATTATGCAAATGATATCTTTCTCTGGTTTTCCTAATTTGTCGATGCAAATGACAGTCAGTATAATTTTCAAGTAATCAACAGTTAGGGTACATTTGGAATTTTATTGAACAAACCTCCCACTGACAACAGTATTTATTTAAAAAATGAAAAACTCAAAATGCACTGTTCCAAATTATTATGCACAACAGAGTTTGAAAACATTTCATAGGTTGTAAAAAACTGAAAATGGTCATTTGTTGAATTTGCAGCATTAGGAGGTCATATTTACTGAAATCAAAAGCTATTTCAATCAAAAACATCCTAACAGGGCAAGTTACATGTTAACATAGGACCCCTTCTTTGATATCACCTTCACAATTCTTGCATCCATTGAACTTGTGAGTTTTTGGATAGTTTCTGATTGAATTTCTTTGCAGGATGTCAGAATAGCCTCCCAGAGCTGCTGTTTTGATGCTAACTGCCTCCCACCATCATAGATCTTTCGCTTGAGGATGCTCCAAAGGTTCTCAATAGGGTTGAGGTCAGGGGAGGATGGTGGCCACACCATGAGTTTCTCTCCTTTTATGCCCATAGCAGCCAATGACACAGAGGTATTCTTTGCAGCATGAGATGGTGCATTGTCATGCATGAAGATGATTTTGCTACGGAAGGCATGGTTCTTCTTTTTGTACCATGGAAGAAAGTGCTCAGTCAGAAACTCTACATACCTTGCAGAGTTCATTTTCACACCTTCAGGGACCCTAAAGGGGCCCACCAGCTGTCTCCCCATGATTCCAGCCCAAAACATGACTCCGCCACCTCCTTGCTGACGTCGCAGCCTTGTTGGGACATGGTGGCCATCCACCAACCATCCACTACTCCATCCATCTGGACCATCCAGGGTTGCACGGCACTCATCAGTAAACAAGACTGTTTGAAAATTAGTCTTCATGTATGTGTGGGCCCACTGCAACCGTTTCTGCTTGTGAGCATTGGTTAGGGGTGGCCGAATAGTAGGTTTATGCACAACTGCAAGCATCTGGAGGATCCTACACCTTGAGGTTTTCGGGACTCCCGAGGCACCAGCAGCTTCAAATACCTGTTTGCTGCTTTGCAATGGCATTTTTGCAGCTGCTCTCTTAATCCGATGAATTTGTCTGGAAGAAACCTTCCTCATTCTGCCTTTATCTGCACGAACCCTTCTGTGCTCTGAATCAGCCACAAATCTCTTCACAGTACGATGATCTCGCTTAAGTTTTCGTGAAATATCTAATGTTTTCATACCTTGTCCAAGACATTGCACTATTTGACGCTTTTCGGCAGCAGACAGATCCTTTTTCTTTCCCATATTGCTTGAAACCTGTGGCCTGCTTAATAATGTGGAACGTCCTTCTTAAGTAGTTTTCCTTTAATTGGGCTCACCTGGCAAACTACTTATCACAGGTGTCTGAGATTGATTTCAGTGATCCAAAGAGCACTGAGACACAATACCATCCATAAGTTTAATTGAACAATATAAAATTAAATGTTTACGACACTTAAATCCAATTTGCATAATAATTTGGAACGCAGTGTATTGTGGGTTTTTTATGGCTATGCCATGTGGTTTCTAATGTGTTCTTAGTGGGAGTTAGGACGTTGTTTAAGTTATTCTGGGCAATCACTTCAGCATTGCTAGGTGGTTCCTAGGATGCTGCTCTATATGAATTCTGGCCTCTAGATTTGACTCCGGCAATGCAAGTGTTATTCAGCAGCCAATTATAATGTCAACAGTTTGGCGCCACTTGAGGCAATGTGTAAATGTAGTGACAACAGAAATAAAGCTTGCGTAGCTAGAATCGCCTGTGTTCTCAGATTTGTGCAGTACGCTTAAGTTTAATAATACGAATTTGTTCAATCCCTAAGCAATCATAATAACAATACTTGACTTGCCGTATCAATAAATTCACGCCTGTTCTGGTAAGTAATAAATGGCACATTATGTTGGGTAGCAAGTTTTGTAGTAAAATCTATACGCCGCTGGGAGGTTTGGGGCCGTTTAATTTCCTCTAATTCCACTCAATACTCTGGAGGTGAGTTTAGCGCTCGGGTGAAGGCTTTTTTTCTGCAGTGGTATCATCATCAATTATCTCAACAGGTTATTTGCTTACTCATTCGAGAAACAATTACTGGAGCTGAAAATGGAATAAATGAATGGACTTCTATTTTAATTAAAGGAGGTGAGCCTTTAACAGTGAGAGGGCCATTAAATTAGGAGCGTTTCATGGCTACGCATTGTTGACAGAAAACAATGGGGCGTAAAGGAAATGATGCGTTCAAGAGAGCCGTCATGCCACATAAAGGAGAAGAACAGCTCGTCTCCACAAACACAAGAGAGGGACTTTTAATAACATCTTTTCAGAAGATGAAATATCCATTTGTTTAGCCGTTTTGTATTCTGGTGCTCACGATGAGCTTTCCTGTCCTAGAGAGAGAGGACATAGCAGCTAAAGCTATTAGTGATAAACACTTTTAGACAATTTTCATGGCGGTATCCTCTTGACAAACTTGCACCATTATGTATATCTCTTTAAAGCTTTGTTATGTTATGGGCGTGTAGCCATATACTACACATATACTGTTTAAGAGCATTGCAGGCTAAGACCTCAAAAAGCTACTTGATAAAATGGCAAGAGCACATTTCTGCATTTTTTCATCTCAACGTCATTGTACAATAAAATTTGTGTTATAGTGTTGGTGACTTTCGTATTATTATAAAATGTGGAAAAAATATAAATAAAGAACGAGTCAATGAACTGTCTGTTGCAGAACGGCATTTTGACCAAGGGGGTGTGTGTCCTACCTGACTTGAATGGCAGAGTGGGGAAGGATTTCTCCATCACAGTTCCAGTTGCTCTGGGCTTGGATGCAACCGCAAGCTCTATGTTCCCTACAGATCTGACTGAGAAATTGCTTGCTTCCCACACCACTCTCTCTCAGATCCACCTCTGAGTCGCACTCCTGATATCTGGGTGTGAAGTGGAACTGTCTGACCCGGTACACCTCCACGAAAGAGTGATCAAACTGTACGAAGAGAACGAAAAGGACAAACAGTTAGGCATGCTGAAAATCACTTTAACTAAACATTAGGTGTACATTTTTCCTCTGAAAAATTCTATCACAATGTTCTATTAAATAATATAAAACAAATCTGTGAGTTGGTTTTGGTTTAATAAATTTCTTATTACAATTTTTATTTTTTTCTAGTTTGGAATTCTAAATTTGATGGAATGTTCAAGTCACAAATTATACAATATACTGTATTAATATGAAGGAATTTTCCGTATTCATTTTTACAGTTGTTTTACCTGTATTTAACATTTTGCACTGCATTAAATGGCATTTTAACATTTATGGAAATGTCCGTAAAATAAAGGAAAATGTACTGGTAATTTTCTGCAAGTACTTTATTTTTTTACAATGTGGGTTTTTTGGTAATTCTAAAATGCATGGTCATTAAAATGCTTAGTTCATATCACATTAAACTGACCAGGTAACATTTTTTTCCACGTTTTTCTTATTTATTTTATCACAAATATATTGTACGATTTTTACAATGAAACTGCTCTGTGTTTTCCCTTAATCTATCACATTGCCCTTGGAAAACGTTCTTCGAACTGCGTGCACGTTTTTGATGATACCCCTGGGTGCTTTATTAAGCAAAAACCCAACTGGATATTCAATAAATGTTCTTTATTTGTGTTCCTGCAGAATCACATGCGGTTGAGTAAATCAAAGCATAACCTGGACTAATGTAAAACTAATGCTTTTTTAAAGCGTGGGTCTTTTTAACGATTGATAAAACATTAATGGATTTGTGTCTTCTCTTTAATACAAATCACTATAAATTTTAACTGACATTTTTGAAGATTAATTTTGAAGATCAGGTACCTGGTCGCCTTTATTTGTGTGGCGCAGAAGATGGTGCAGGAAGTCTAGGCGTGAGCATTTTCTCACAAGGATGAGGTCAGTGGTTCCGTCTGCGAGGTGTGCTGCCGGCGACAGGCCTTTAGGACTGCGAGGACAAGCGCAGCTCATGCTGGCAGCATTGATGGCCAAGAACTTCCCCCTGATTACGATCCATTCATCCTGGCGCGCTAAAATATAAAGACACAATGCTTAACACTGCAGGGTAAAGCTATAATCTAATTATGGCAATATTAAATGTTCGCTTCCACTCATAAACCATATATGTACACATGTGGATATATGGGTAGTTGACAAATAAATGTGTAAATGTGTCCTATGCTGTCACAGTAAAATTTTGAAAACACTTAACAATGAAGATACATCTCTCTTATGCTTTATTTTATATTATAGGCTAAATATAAATATCAATAATATATTATTATAATATTAACGGTTTGATTTCTAGTTTTTTGCTTTGTCACACCACAGGACACAACGGTATATTTGTCAAGTACCCATTTATAAATTCAATCTGTCAGTGTCACTATAAGCACCCTCAGGAATAAACTGCATTTAAAATGAAATTGCATTTTCAATTTTTGCACTTACTTTTGTATTATTAGAATAATGCTATAGTTTAAATATATGCTTAAATACAGAGCTTTTAAACTTCAGAGGGGTAAGGCCCCCCCAAAAACTTTTGGTAAACAGTATTATGTATTATATAATATATATAAAATAATAAAATCACAAAACAATTAACATTTTTTAGTGGTTTGTAAGGGTTTAATTTGCAAATTTTATGGTAATGCACATAAGTCAAACATATTCTGGTGAAGGAGAGATGATTCTTTTTTAAAAATAGAAACGGCTCCCACCCATTTTCGTACCACCATATTAACGAATTTCGCATGCTCAAAGTCAAGTTTGACCACGGCATTAGTTCTTAACGCTGCACACTATTTACATATGACATAAAAGTGTGTATTAGCTACATAGTCATTCACGAACAAATTGCAAGTAAATTTATAACTGTTTTAATATTTCATATTTCACTTAGTCTATGTCCCAACCCACCCCCT
Source organism: Triplophysa rosa (assembly GCF_024868665.1). Lineage (NCBI taxonomy): Eukaryota > Metazoa > Chordata > Actinopteri > Cypriniformes > Nemacheilidae > Triplophysa > Triplophysa rosa. The sequence goes on from NC_079913.1 coordinate 14,588,086, forward strand.
TACAGTACCGCTACGGCCCTAATACAAATAGGCAGTCCACAAAACCTACGACAGTAGTCTTAAGGCCTGTTTATATCAATGACAATTAATATTAATTAAATACAATATCTGATGAGTTAAATGATTTAAATGTCTTAACCCTTTATCGAGTCATTATTAGACTGCACTGCTTCATGGTAATACATCTTTATCAAAATAAGAATTACTTGTGGTTTCCGCTCTGAAATGAAGAGAAAAAGCACAAAAGGCTCAGTTCATGGGAACCTTCCGTCCATGTGAAGCTGTTGCATTAATTTTCTGATGAACAGCCCTTTACTCTAACTTTCCGCATCACTCATTCCCCCATTCCTCCCAGAAGACTCTATTTATGCCACACGGTCTAAAAGCGCTCAGGAAATCATCATGCACAAATGCCAATTTGGGACTATGAGGGCAGGGAGTGTGTCTGTAAACAGCACTTATCAGTGCTCAGGGTAAACACACAGAATGCTGGGTAGCCGAGGTGCCAGTTGTTTGGAGGGTGCTGAGAGACAGAGATAATATGCTGTGCGTGTGTGTGTGTTTAAGGCGATCAGTCCGCCGGCAGCTTGAACCATTTGGCCTAATGTTCACAAACAGCATGCCAGGCAAGCCGACAGATGGGGGCATTACAAATCATGGCTGGAAATGCACTTTGTTGGCCTGTACTGTGGTGTGGGTAGGCACATTTACGACAGAGCAGATATGAGACCTTCTTTTCAATGCCAAGCTCAGTTAAACAGTGGGATACAAAATATTCCCAAAAGTGTCCTCACCAGCATCAGGAAGATTGTTTTCATCTTTGCTGACCAGTTTGTCAGATGAGGATCCCCGACAGATATTACACCTGGGAGCCAAGAGGAAAAGTTTTTAAAAGTGCATGGTGATATAGCTTAAAGAGAAAAAAATAATCAACCAAACTAACACTTTTGTTCATAAAAACTAAAACAACCTTTTGTGTACATAGAAAAAGTCTTAGATCTTTGAGTTCAGATCATGAAAAATGGGGGTAAAAACAAAAGTGTTGCGTTTATAATTTTGGTCAGTGTATATATGTACTTGTATATATGTATAAAAAAATGCAGGCATAAGCAGCTTCCTTTACAGACAAAAGATATTGCGGTACAATGTTTTAGATTGTACATATTTAACAGTTCTATGCAAAGCTTAATTTATTTGTGTAAGATTGTTTACTTTATGTGTAACAAAGCAAATAGTGAAAAGAACTATATTTACATTTACATCTACATTTAGTCATTTAGCAGACGCTTCTTTAGTCATCCAAAGCGACTTACAGATGAGGGAAACAATGGAAGCAATTGGAACAACATAAGGACAACAAAAAGCATAAGTGCAATAAAAGAAAATTGGTCTCATATAGCCTATCACAGTATACAGAGCTAAAATTTTTTTTTGAAAGAGATAGAAGTCAGAACTGATCAGTCAGGTGTTGACGGAAGAGATGTGTTTTCAGACGGTTCTTAAAGATGGCTACAGAATCTGCTGATCTATATAAATAAAATTGAAATATTTTTCAAACTCAATCTGCCTTATAAAATTAGCCATGCCTTTATGCCTTAAAAATGTTACAATATGTTATACCATTGTATCCAGAGACTACTATAATTTGTTATAGTTTTCCCATGGTGTATTTATATTACCATATAAATGGTAATAATACCTCAAAAAGGCTACTACACATTTATTATAATAAAACCATGGTTAATATTTGTAAGGGCTCTTAGAGCTGTGGCAGGGAAAAATGACATAAAGCTTTACAAAGTGCTGTTGTGTAAAAACAGGCTCTGCTAGGAGTTCTGTTTAGTCCTTCCAGTGTAAAAAATATATTTATCTCGCTTTTCGATGTATTATGACTATACATTGTTTACACTGTAAAGACTGAAAAGAACTTGCCCTCCTAACATACAGTACTGTATATAATATATACAAATTTACACATAAATACATTGAAAAAATAAATTCTGCTAATGCTGGGGCCACACCAAAATATTTTTTAAAATCTTATAAGAGTTTTAAACGGTGAGAGACCACAAACATGAGGTGAAAAATTTTAATTATTATTATAATAATTTTGCTCCTATAATGTGTGGTGCGCCGTGACTTGACAAAAGCACACCACACACCAACAGATTTTCAAACAGTGTCCTGACTGTGAACAGGAAATCTTGCAAATTCTCTCGAGATTTCCGAATAAGCTATTTATTATTTCACTGTAAGCTTTGTTTATTATATATGTGTTTAATATAAACAAATGTGTACATATAACCTTTTATGTAATTTTAAAAATATTATTCATCGTTGAGAAATTACTCAAGCAGCGTCATCTAAAAAGCATTTAAGGTGGCACAGCACTAGTTATAATTTTATTGCAACTCAAATATTGTTGTATTTATGTCTTCACAGTAATTAAAAATATATATTTATACAGCTTTGTAAAAAATAGCTGCTGTCATTATCACCCGAAAGAGTCTACTGGCTCTACTAGCTCCACTGTACCTATTTTTTCTGTTCCACCTTAAAGCATCCGCACACTCGGACTCAAACCACTACCATCACTTGCACATAGCCTGGTTTTTATTGAAATTATTCGTAATTGCGATGATAGGGTTTGTAATGCTTTTGACAGAAAATTGACAGAATAAAGAAAACGGTTTGTTGAAGTGATAACTACTGTTGTTATACTTCTGTCAGCTGGCTTTCTGATAGGGTATTGTTCCCTATCGATACTTCACTCGTACTGCGTAGCAGGACGCTATGGGGAAAACTACCTTTTCTCCGATGACTGAAGCTTTTTTTCAATAACGCAGTGAATACTGCACGGCCATTGGTTTGTGAAAAGTAAAACTTTAAACCAATGGCAGCGAAGCTGCATGGACCTATGGCGATGGAGCTCGCCAATGTAGGCGGTGCTTATGGTTATATAAGCAGACACATCGCCGCAGTGTCCTCAGATCTCGTCTCCTTCAGCGACGACTCTAACTTCGCTACTCAAGACTGACTGCTTTGCCGTCGAAAAGCATCTGCAGCGGATTTGACCTCCTGCTTAGCGGCTTCCCTATTCAGCAGCGCCGGTTTTTCCCAGCCGCCATCCAGCGACTCTAGAAGAGCAAAATTTCTTGAGAAAATTTCCTGCGGCGTTGTTACAAATGCCGCGCCGTACCTGTCATTCATGCGGGGTTTTCCTGCACACTGCTGATAGCCATGGCGAGAACATCTGGGAGATCTTCGGCAGGGCAGAGGTCGACCTCTTTGCCTCAGAAGACAACACTCATTGCCCAACTTACTTTTCAAAGAGCAGGGACGCATTGGCCCACACTTGGCCCAATCGGCTCCTCTATGCCTTTCACCCGATCGCTCTCATCTCGCAGACGAGTAGGAGGATCAGAGATCAGGCGCACAAGGTGCTGTTCGTAGCCCCATTCTGGAAGAACCAGCCTTGGTTCGCGGATCTGTCTCAGCTGCTCGTGGCAGCCCCGTGGCCTATTCCCCTGAGACGGGACCTCCTCTCTCAGGCAGGCAAACACAATTTGGCACCCCCAGCCCGAGCTGTGGGCTCTGCACCTCTAACCTCTCGATGGGAGCCTACGGTCCTCCCAGAGAGTGTCATGTCATCTCTCAGGCTAGAGCTCCGTCCACGAGATGACTCTATAGCCTTAAGTGGTCTGTCTTTTCCGCCTGGTGTACAGCCCGCATTACTGACCCGGAATCTTGCAACATATCATTGATACTGTCTTTCCTGCAGGAGCTGTTGGATAAGGGCCGTTCCCCTTCCACGCTCAAGGTCTATGTGGCAGCCATTGCGGCTTCCCACACCCCTATAGCAGGCCAAATGGTGGGAAAGAACAACCTCGTTGTTCGTTTCTTAAAGGGATCAAGGCTGCTCTGCCCTCCTCGCCCCTCTACTATCCCTGTATGGGATCTTCCCACGGTGTTGAGAGCTCTGAAGAGCTCTCCCTTTGAGCCTCTGCAGTCTGTGGACTTTCGTTCCCTGACGCTAAAAACCGCTCTGCTGCTAGCGTTAGCATCGGTTAAACGCATGGGCGATTTACAGGCACACTCTGTGAGCCCCGCCTGTCTTGAATTTGGGCCTGACGACTCTAGGTTGGTTAGTTAAGGCTATCGCGCTAGCATATTCTTCCTTGGGCCTTCAAAGCCCCATGGGAGTTAGAGCCCACTCTACTAGAGGTGTCGCCTCTTCTTGGGCTTGGTCTAGCGGTGTGTCTATAGCGGAGATTTGTGCGGTGGCCTGCTGGGCTTCGCCGTCCACATTTACCAGATTCTATAATGTGGATGTCCCGACCTTACAGGCTCGGGTCCTCTCTGCTTAAGGGACTTACACTAGGTCGCCGGACTACGGTTGCTCCCAACCCCGCCTGCACTAGGCACACTATCATGGGACAATTACCGGACTGGGTCACCTTTTAGCTTGGGCTTATCCGCTCGGCAGGGTTCCCCCGCTCCATACTTGGCTCCTGAGCCTAGCTCCGGGGTAGTCGATCATTATCATTTCTCTTGTAGCACGGCGGGATTGTACTGGTTTCCCCATAGCGTCCTACTACACAGTACGAGTGAAGTATCGATAGGGAACTTTTCTCGGTTACTTACGTAACCTTGGTTCCCTAAGATACGGGAACGAGTACTGCGTTCCTGGCCGTGCTTACAAGCTGCATGTCGTCGCTTCAGTCGAAGTAACGTGAGGATACTGCGGCGATGTGTCTGCTTATATAGCCATAAGCCCCGCCTACATTGGCGGGCTCCATCGCCATAGGTCCGTGCAGCTTCGCTGCCATTGGTTTGAAGTTTTACTTTTCACAAACCAATGGCTGTGCAGTATTCACTGCGTTATTGGAAAAAGCTTCAGTCATCAGAGAAAAATGAGTTTTCCCCATTGCGTCCTGCTACGCAGTACTCGTTCCCGTATCTCAGCGAACCGAGGTTACGTAAGTAACCGAGTACGTTTTGTTCCACGTGACAATCAACAGAGTTCTTGTGCGTTTGTCCACTGGGTTTCCCCCACACATCAGGATTTCTGATTAAGATTTGCGATCGGGGGGGCTCCGATGTTCTTCCGATCAGGTGCATTCACTTTTAACACACATCACATCACAGGGAAATCTGATAAGACAATCTTTAGAGTCGTTTAAGATCATCGGACTTTACCTAGGACTGTCGGAAGGGGAGAAATCGGCCCGGTTATCTTTTGGTGTGGCCCCAGCATAAGAAATGGCTTCAGTTGCCATTTTTACAAATATGTATAACGTAGAACGACCCAATAAGAATATTGTTGCGCAATGCTATTTGATACATCGGTTTATATATAGACAGTATCTATTGTCAAGTCGCAGTACTCCAAGTCTATTGTCCATTCTGCCTTCCGGTGCATCACTGCCGACAGTTTGTTTGTATCCCTGCACTTGCACTTCATTTAATATTATCGTTACTTATCACTGTCGTTGCCAACTTATCCTGTTATCTCAATATCCCTGTTCTTGTTATTTACTTGAAGATTCTAAACCAAAATTGATAGTTAACTTAACGCCGTTAGCATAGCATTAGTGTGTTAGCTTGCTTTCTGTTTACACCGTGGAATATCATCTTGCCTCTAGTTTGTCTTGTGTGCTAACTGTTTCTCTTTTTAAGCGTATATACTACGATTCATCGAGCAACCTTGGTAAGTCGGAATTGCACTTCAAACCCGGTGAGTTATGGCTTCTATTCCTATTATTGTTACTTGCACCTCATGTCATAAGTTTAGCTTAGCCTTCTCTGTCAGCTGTCAGCTACTTCATGTTTCAACACCTAATACTAAGGATAAAACATTTTTAAAATTATTCTGGCTATTGTATACAGGCCTCCAGGGCACCACACAGATTATATTGAAGAATTTGGTGGGTTCTTATCAGAACTAGTACTGGCCGCAGATTGGTGACTTTAACATCCATGTAGATAACGATACAGATGCTTTAGGAATGGCTTTCAAATACACTCTTAACTCCATTGGCATTAGTCAACATGTGTCAGGACCCACTCACCTTCTTAATCATACTTTAGATTTAATACTGCCTTACGGTATAAATGTGGACGATGTTAAAATCCTTCAGCAGAGTAAAGACATTTCGGATCATTATCTGGTATTATGTTTGCTTCACTGGCCTACGGCTGCAAATAAAACTCCTTGTTACAAATATGGTAGAACAATAACTTCAACTACCAATGATGCGTTTCTTGACAATCTGCCTGAATTGTCTCACATCTCTAGCAAGAGAAATAATGTTGAAGATCTTGACATTACCATTGAAAATTTTAACTCCACCTTCTCGGAAACGCTAGACACAGTTGCTCCTCTACGTTTAAAGAAGATTAAAAATGGCAGCCCAACACCATGGTATAATGAACACACTCAGGCTCTAAAGAAAGCGGCCCGAAAAATCGAGCGCATCTTTAAGAAAACTAAATTAGAGGTATTTCGTACAGCATGGAAGGATAGTATTCGAAAATACAGGAAAGCCCTAAAAACTTCTAGATCCGCCTACTTTTCATCACTAATAGAAGAAAACCAGCACAACCCTAGGTTTTTATTTAACACAGTGGCTAAATTAACAAAAAATAAATCGTCAGCAACTTTATAAATTCAGCACTGTTATGCTGATATCCAGAATCTGAACTACTTCACAAATAAAATCCAAGATATTAGAGAAAAAATTATAACAATGCAACCAGAAGTGAAACCCGCTGAACAAACTAACTACAGCGCCCCTAAGGAGAAATTACAATATTTTCTACCGTAGATCACGATGAACTGTCTAAAATCATTAGATCATCTAAATCAACAACATGCATGCTAGACCCTATACCTACAAATCTACTGAAAGAGATGCTCCCAGAAATTATACATCCCCTTCTTAGTATTATTAACTCATCTCTGACATTAGGACATGTGCCTAAAGCATATAAGGCGGCTGTTATAAGGCCCCTTGTAAAAAAAACCAACTCGACCCTAGAGAACTAGGGAACTACAGGCCTATATCGAATCTACCTTTCATATCTAAAGTTCTGGAAAAAGTAGTTTCAACTCAATTATGCTCCTTCCTCCAAAGGAATGACATCAATGAAGAATTCCAGTCTGGATTTAGAGCATGTCACAGTACAGAGACTGCTTTGATCAGAGTTACAAATGATCTGCTATTGGCGTCTGACTGAGGTTGTATCTCGTTATTGGTGCTGCTAGACCTTAGTGCTGCATTCGACACCATTGACCACAGCACACTCCTACATAGACTCGAAAATTACGTTGGCATTAAGGGAATAGCTTTGAAATGGTTTTCAATTTGTAGCAATAAACAATGAGGTGTCACGCAAATCGCAAGTCCAGTACGGTGTACCACAGGGCTCAGTCTTAGGGCCTCTGCTCTTCACATTATACATGCTACCTCTAGGAGATATAATAAAGCGACACGGAGTTAGCTTTCACTGTTATGCTGATGATACTCAACTTTATATTGCCTCGAAGCCTCATGAAACACAGCAGTTCCATCGAATAATGGAATGCATAGTCGATATAAAAAACTGGATGAGTAACAACTTTTTATTACTGAACTCGGACAAAACAGAAGTGTTACTTATTGGCCCAAAAACTGCCATATGCAACAACCAAGAATACTGCTCAACTATTGACGGATGTTTCATAAAACCCTTGTCGTCAGCCACGTCACCAACACCTGAAAATTTGTGTTTTTCCATCTAAAGAATATATCTAAACTACGTCATATGCTGTCAATGTCAGATGCAGAGAAGTTAATTCATGCATTCATGACATCAAGACTAGACTACTGTAATGCACTGTTAGGTGGTTGCCCTGCAGGCTTATTACAAAAACCCCAACAGGTCCAAAACGCGGCAGCTCGAGTTCTTACACGTACAAAAAAGAATGAACATATTAGCCTGGTTCTGTAAACCTTGCACTGGTTACCTATAAAGCATCGCGTTAACTTCAAAATCTTGCTTATTACCTATAAAGCCCTACATGGTTTAGCTCCTCAGTACTTGAGTGAACTCTTGTATTACAGTCCTTCACGTGCATTACGCTCTCAGGCGTCCTGTCAGTTGGTAATACCTAGAATTTCAAAATCAAGTGCAGGTGGTAGATCCTTTTCCTATCTAGCGCCTAAATTTTGGAATAGTCTTCCCTGCACTGTCCGGGAGGCAGACACACTCTGTCAGTTTAAATCTATACTAAAGACGCATCTTTTTAATCTTGCATACACTTCTCTTCCATAATATAAATCCTCTGAGGGTTTAGGCTGCATTAGTTAGATCAACCAGAACCAGAAACACAACTGATGTACTTGTTGCATCAAAGAGTGCAGAACAGTACTCTACTCTCAGCCAGTCTTGTCTCATTGTTCCAAGGTTACCACAGCGAACAGGATGCAGTTCATGGCCAGACCTGATGGTAGAGCGGAGAATGGGAAGCGGCAACCTGCCAAGAGCTGAGATGATAGAGCTGGATAAAGAAGGACGCGGTGACTTGACACATCTTCACTACAAAATTTCAAATGCTAATAGATTATTGATGATAATCTTAAATTATAAGATTCTTATAATGTACCTTATCAGTAAGTTTATTTATTTTTATTTAGCCTTGTTGTGCAAGCACTGTCGGAGCTTGTGCAGAGGCAGCAGCTTTTGCCAGAGGGGAACTGGAATCCCAGTTTTGTTTTTTGGGTTCCTCGCCACCGTTTGCATACTGTTTTGCACTATTTGCCTGGCGGGGGTGTGTGTGTGTCTATGTCTAAGTGTGTTAGTACGTGTGCATATTGTGTTTGTGGAGTGTTTTGTATGTGGGTATGTCTGTCTTCTGTGTTTTCACATTTTTCTAGTTTTTACAGGTATAACTTTAATTGTTTTGCCTCATGTACAGCTGCTTTGTAACAATGAAAATTGTAAAAAGCGCTATATAAATAAAGTTGAGTTGAGAGAGTATTTACCCAGATCGACACTGGAATTTGTCTCTGGGTGTTCCCGAATTTCCTTCAGCAGGTAAAAAGGACACAGTTCCCTCGTATTAGCGATGCGACAGAAATGTTTTTACACCTGTACCAAAATAATTTCTGTTTAAAACTGCACAAGGATAAAATGCGTCTTTTTTAGTCAATTCCCTGCAATGATATCTTGCGTACCTGAGATATTGTAGCGGGCAGGCCCCATCCAGCGCTTTCTCTCGCTGTCTGTCAGTACATCCCCGTAGAAACCATAGCCCAGCAGTGACACAGTGTAACGTAGAAAGGTATCGTTGTCGTGCACAGAACAGACGTCCATCGACTGAGAATCACCTGTGGGAAATGCCCAGACAGATTTAAGAAAAAAACAGGCTGATAACATCAGTATTCTGTGCTAGGAGATCTGAACAATGGAGCACACTCAAGCAAAATTAGATCTCTTTCTCTACCTAAATTAGTTTTTTGAAAAGCTTTATTTCCATCCAGGTGTTATGGCTGGAAAAAAGCAATGAGCCACTCGAGGCAGTGATTTTATCATAGTTAAGGGGCTGTTAGGTGACTCATGAAACCTGTCAGGAAAATGTCTGGGTCATATTTCACCCCAATATCAAAAGTAAACGAAAAAATTATATTTTGCATAAAGAAAATGAACCCTATTTTAAGACCATTAGGATGTTAAGACAGCATTTACATAACAATCAAGCAGCTCCCTCACCTCTTTCATAACAGTTCTGCACAGGTATAAAAAACATTACTGTAAACAACAAAACTGTCAGTGTAATGTCATGGTTTAGAGTATTTTAAAAGACTTAATGTACTACATAACCTTCAATAACACTACACCATTAGACAAACAATTTAGGCACAATTCCTGTTAAGAATGTATGCATGTTTGTTTCAAAACAATAAAAAAACATATTTTGTGTGACTGTGTTGAACTTTTTGGAATGATAGAAAGAGGAATTTACTAAATTTAGTTTAGAACAATGATTTTTTGCTATTATTGTGGTGTCCTCAAATAAATTATCAGTTGTCAAAGTATTTTCCCTGTCTAACAATGCGAGTATCAGAATCAGAAGAGCTTTATTGCCAAGTGTGCTTGCACACACAAGGAATTTTCTTTGGTGTTGGAAGCTTCTAGTACAGACATTCAACACAATGACAATACAATATAATACGATTTACAGTCTAAAAGATTCTAAATTGTGCATATATAAAATAAAGACTATTTTACAGAAAATGGGGGATAATAACATATAAGAGACATTGTACAGGGTAGTATATAGTAGAATATACATATCAACAGATTGTATGTACACTTGTGCAAATGGATAATGTAGTAAGTAGAGGTAGTGTTATATACATGTATAATTAAAATGTAGATATAATAAGGCACTATAGTGCACACTATAGGAGTAGTGGAAGTGGAATATTGCTCTTAAGGAGCAGTTATCTGTTTAGGAGGGAGATTGCCTGGGGGAAGAAGCTGCTTCTGTGTCTGGAAGTCCTGGTGTTTGGTGCTCTAAAGCGCCGGCCAGAGGGCAGCAGATCAAAAAGTTTGTGTGCTGGGTGTGTGGAGTCAATGATGATTTTTCTTGCCCTGTTTTTCACTCTGGAATCGTACAGGTCCTGAAGTGTGGGCAGAGGAGCACCAATAATCTTCTCAGCACTACGAACTGTCCGTTGTAGTCTTCATAGGTCTGATTTGGTGGCCGAGCCATACCAAACAGTAATTGAAGTGCACAGAACAGATTCGATGACCACTGAGTAGAACTGGGTCAGTAGCTCCTGTGATAGGTTGAACTTCCTCAATTGACGGAGGAAGTATAACATCTGCTGGGCCTTCTTTACAATGGAGTCTATGTGGGAGATGGTGGAGCCCAGGAACCTGAATGACTCCACAGTATCCACAGTGCTGTCCAGGATGGTGAGGGGAGGAAGTGATGGAGGGTTCCTTCTAAAATCCACTATCATCTCCATTGTCTTGAATGCATTCAGCTCTAGGTTGTTTTGACTACACCAGGCAGCCAGCTGAGCAACCTCCTTTCTGTATGCAGATTCATCACCGTCTTGAATAAGGCCAATGACTGTGTTGTCATCTGCAAACTTCAGGAGTTTGACAGAAGGGTCTGTAGAGGTGCATTCGTTTGTGTAGAGTGAAAATAGCAGTGGAGAAAGAACACATCCTTGAGGAGCTCCGGTGCTGATGGTACATGTGCTGGATTTAAATTTTCCCAACCTCACTAGCTGCTGCCTGTTCGACAGGAAGTTAATAATCCACTGACAGGTAGAGGTTGGCACAGAGAGCTGGGTAAACTTGGGCAGGAGGAGGTCTGGGATTATGGTGTTGAAGGCCGAGTTGAAGTCTACAAACAGGATCCTGACGTATGTCCCTGGTCTGTCTAGGTGTTATAGGATGTAATGCAGTCCATGTTTACTGCATCGTTCACAGACCTGTTTGCTTGGTAAGAAAACTGGAGGGGATCAAGAAGTGGTCTTGTGATGTCCTTCAGGTGGGCCAGTACAAGTCTCTCAAATGACTTCATGACCACAGATGTTAAAGCAACAGGCCTGTAGTCATTAAGTCCAGAGATTTGGGGTTTCTTCTGTACAGGGATGATGGTGGAGCGTTTGAAGCATGAAGGGACTTCACAATGCTCCAAAGATCTGTTAAAAATATTAGTGAAGATGGGCGACAGCTGCTCCGCACAGACTTTCAGGCAGGAGGCTGAGACAATGTCTGGGCCTGGTGCTTTTCTGATCTTTTGTTTGCGGAAAAGCTGGCACAGATCCTCTTCGCAGATTTTAAGTGCAGTTTGAGTGTCAAGAGGAGGTGTTAATGGTATAGCAGAGATAGGGTCAGGGCGGGTGTGAAGGGTGAGACTCTGCATTTCAAAACGACAATAGAAGTTGTTCAGGTCGTCAGCCAGTCGTTGATTACCCATAGACTGAGGGGATGATGGCTTGTAGTTGGTAATGTCTTTCAGGCCTTTCCACACTGATGCAGGGTCGTTGGCTGAAAACTGGTTCTTCAGCTTTTCAGAGTAGCTTCTCTTAGCTGCTCTTATCTCCTTTGTCAGTGTGTTTTTGGCCTGATTATACAAGACTTTGTCCCCACTTCTGTAAGCATCTTCTTTGGCCTGACGAAGATGTCTCAGTTTCATTGTAAACCATGGTTTGTCATTGTTGTATGTTAAGCGAGTCCTGGTGGGAATTCACATGTCCTCTCAGAAGCTGATGTAGGATGTCACTGTGTCAGTTAACTCATCCAGATCAGTGGCTGCAGCTTCAAAGACACTCCAATCCGTGCAGTCGAAACAGGCTTGTAAGGCCCGCTCTGTTTCGCTGCTCCATCTCTTTGCTGTTCTTGCTACAGGCTTGGCAGATTTAAGCTTCTGTCTGTAGGTCGGAAGAAGATGAACTAGGCAATGATCAGAGAGACCCAGAGCTGCTCTTGGAACAGAGTGGTATGCATCCTGTATTGTGGTGTAACAGTGATCCAGAATGTTGCTGTCTCTGGTGGGGCATGTGATATGCTGCCTGTATTTTGGCAGCTCACTGGAGAGGTTTGCTCTGTTAAAGTCCCCAATAATAATAATAAGAGAATCCGGGTGTTGCTGCTCCTTGTCAGTGATGTAATCCGCCAGCTGTTGCAGCGCCGCGCTCGCACAAGCATGTGCGAAAATAAACGAGGAAAACTCGCGTGGCGAATAAAAAGGTTTGCAGTTGATAGAGAACGCTTCTAAGTACGAAAAGCACATCTTCTTCAGTGTTGTTATATCTCTGCACCAACCTTCGTTTATATAAAAACATAATCCACCACCACGCGTCTTCCCTGTTGACTCGGCAATGCGATCCACTCTGAACAGCTGAAAACCCGGCAGATGTAACGCGCTGTCCGGTATGGTGTCATTGAGCCATGTTTCTGTGAAACACAGCGCAGCGGAGTTGGAAAAATCTTTGTTTGTCCTGGTGATGCATTCTACAGTGTACAGTGTGTCTTGCATTCGTGCAAATACAGCCTCACATAGACTGAAAAAAAATAACTTGTAGAATTTACTTAATAAAATCTTTTTAACAATTTTCACAAATTGTTTGAAGTAAAATTTGCTGCTATAATTCAACTTACTAACCAGAATAAAGTAAATTCTACTTATTAAATACATTTAGTTTTTGTTAAAATATCAAGTAAATGTTACTTAAAGTAAACAAAAAAATTACGCTGAACAAAAACATTTGTCTAACTCACACTTCACGGATCACTTACTTTCATATTGAAATATAATTTTGTTTTACAACATAGATAGTCAAGTAATAAGAGACTGGTGGTCTCTACTGCATTAGCACAGTTACTGCTCAATAAGTGAAATAACACACTTCATGACTAAAATCGTGCCTCCCTCAGCCTAGGCACAAGCACCACTCTTCTGAACAACGGTAACAACTAAGAAGAGTCAAACTTAAAAACAATACCAAAACTCTCCTAAATCTCACGAACAAGTCTTTCTTTTTACAGAAAAACACTTAAACAGTTAATCTTGAAAATTAATCTCCTAATGCAGTCAAATACAAAGCATGCTGGGAACTACAGATCAACTGCCAAGGTAGTTATATCTACAAAAATTATTTATGTAGTCTCAACACAAAATGAATAAAAGTAAACTTAATTTGACCAATTTAAATGGGTTTAACATAATAAAATTGAGTTGGATTTACTTAATAATTTGTTCAATTAAAATTACTCTTAACAAAATAATGAAAATCTTAACAACCAAAATTAGTAGATTTTATTCCCAAGATTTTACCGTTATTTTACCGTTATTTTTTTGTTGTTAAAAACAGGAACATTATTATATTTTAATAATTTCTTTTCATAAAATCTACTAAGGCACATAATCATTTTTTTCAGTGAAACCAAACCCTTAAATTAAAAACAAAAGACACAAAACATTATAAAACTGATAGTTTCAACTCTAAATTCTGATTTGATAAGCCATATCTGAATTCATACATCAGTTGAATTATATTTTAATGTGCCAAAAATTAAAATTCTTATAACATTCTTTTTAAGAATATGCTATATTTTCTTCATTTTTAATAATGGTATAGATATACTAAGGCATGAATGGTAAAACAGAACTTAAACCTTTCCAAGGTTTATACTGTCATACTAGCCAGCGCTATCTGACAGGTGCAGGCAAAGAACCCAAACACTATTAGACGAGCATAAACAAGCATGTTTTGGCTCCAAGATATCAGTCGGGAAAATGTCACACACACATTTATTGCTAGATATGTGTATCATACTGCAGATATGGAGATTTCTGCTTACCAACAACGACGTGCAGTGCTGAGGTGACAGGGTCATTGGAGCCCACCGTGGCATAGCATATACAATCAGTGGAACCTGTTTCAGAAACACATTTCATGGGTCAGGGGTTCAGAAACAGCCTAAATCCATATCTCATAATTCACTCCGAAGGTTAACGCATGAAAATCATTCTTTCAATTTCAGTGGCATATGGGGGCAGCAGCCATCTAACTTTCAATTGCCAACGTTAACTAAACATCAGAAGCCAATGAAGTTCTTGGTCCATTCAAGCCATACGAGAATCACATTTTTCGATCCTCTTTTATACAGAATAAAATGACTGTGGCTGATGCATAGCAGGGCACTTTTATATAAAGAGATGAGATTTTAGATAAGTTCAGGCCTTTTTCCATCTCTTATATATGCTCGCTGATAGTCTAATTCTGCTTCCTTAAATTGCTTATATAACCACTATGAGGCTGAAGGTTTAAAAACAATGACTGGCATTGTACATATTGATCATTTCACCTTCAATTGTTACCATAAAGGTGAAAAATAAATGACAATGTAGATTTGTGCCTGCACTATTACTACTTATTGATATAATACGTTTAAAATATATTTTTGTTGCATGTAATGTGGTATTTAATATGATGCTTCAGGCCAAAATATATTAGTTTAATCATGACACATATACTACTATGATGCAATACGATGGTGATACTATATCATAGTACCACCATGGCACAAGTCAGCTTTTAATCAGAAGACATTTGAATCAAGCTGTTTTGGGATGTGTAGTAATCCGGTACCATGATAAAGAATGACCAGGAGCTGCTCTTGCAAACTGTCCTTGTATGTCTGGACAATGCAAGATAAGGCCATAAATAAATTGAATTATACACACTGATTGCAATATCGATAACAACATGGACTCCTAAACTCTTTTAAGAGTCTCCCATTGTCAGGTTTACGTGGCAGGCAGCAATATCAGAGAACATGATTTGATAAGTTGCAGTCATTAAGTTATCAAGGATTGCAAGAGCTCTAGTGAATGATGCTAATATAGTGCATGACAACAGCCTTATCTGCCTGAGCTTTTTTTTAGTTAGTCAATTATTAATAAGACCTCAGGTATTTAACATTTTCTCTAGACTTTACATTTAATCTCTATCAAGATCACCTCTCTGCATATACATCGACTACCAGCTGTCTACTGCCTGCATAGGTTCCTACTTAAGCAGCACAAATAGTGCATTTCACAAGTTTGTTTTCTGTAACGAAACATAGAATGATCAATGCTTCCAGACACAAATGCCTATTGCCAAAGGATTACATTAATAAAAGAGATGAAGTCTATGCTACAGAAATGTATTGACTAAATGGACATTCACAGATTTGTGACTGTAGACCAGGGGTCACTAACTAGCGGACTCCGGTCCGAATGCGGACCGCGAGATGCGTCCATCCAGACCTCAAAGTCTTTTGACATAATAAAAAAAATGAACGCCTAACATTATTTTCTAATGCAATCAAATTTATACCAGGCACATCAAGGTCCGCTCAGTAGCAGTTTGGGTCCTACGGCACCACGGACAGTTAACATGTGCACTGTCGCTACGTTCAGACGTCGTTGAGTGAAGAGAGTCGAGACAGACTCGCTGCACAGCGCGCAGACAGATGTAACAGTCAGTGACTGAAAAACAATGTCCTTTTCAAAAGTTAGAAAAGTTGACGCCTAAAACCATGTTTTCCGAGATGAATGGGTGGAGAGATTTGCATTTATTCTTCCTGCATGGACATGCAAGAGACCGGTTTGTCTCATTTGCTCGGAGTCTGTTGCGGTTGTCAAAATTGGAAACCTTAAACGGCATTATGAAATTAGACGTGGACACTTTGAAGAAACTTACCCGCAGCAGTCCGAGGTAAGGACACGGAAATATATATAACGGGTCCTCCCTCACTCACTTACCGCCCAACAACCAGCATATGAATGTTCACTAAGAATACAGTGGATCTTAGGAAAACATAACAAGCCCTTTACTGATGGGAAAAAAGTAAAAGAGTGCATGGAGGCTTCTGTGAAACACTTTTAGAAGGAAAATAAAGACATGAACTAAAAGAAAATATGAAACAAACCCCCCTTTCAGCTGCAACAGCCACAAGAAGAGCTGAAATGTTATCAGAGGATGATCAGTCACAACTTGATGCTGCTATTTATTAATCTCAGTTCAGCAGAAAACAACACTTTAGTTTTCTTTTAAAGTTGTTCATGTTGAAATGAATGTATGTTAAGTGCAGGTTTAGAGATTAGGGCATTTTGCACATTTTCCTTCATTATATTGTTGTCATACATTGTTATGCCGTTGTATAGATATGAAAAAAAAAACATCTATTCATATTTTTAGGTATTTAATTGTCCGGACCTTGGCTGGTAAGGAGGGTTCGTTTACTGGACCTCAAGCAATTTTAGTTGAAGACTCCTGCTGTAGACCAACCTGCAGGAATGATTCCGATGCGAAGTCTACATGGAAGAAGGGTGTCCTTCATTGAGTTCTCGTTCACACCTTCGTCCCTCTGTGTACGGGAGACAAGGCCATGCACAATCTCACTGAACATGCCATCTCCACCGACACAAACCACACTGCAGGCAGAGAGAGAGGACATAAAAATGGATGACACTTGACCAACGTGATGTCTGTTTTAAATATGTCAGAGAACAAGTCCTGGAACAACTCACTACATATAATTTTATTATTGTCTTGTGTGTGACATGCAGTGTTAATTTTGACAGCAAATTTTGATTTAGTTTTAGTCATAGTCTTTTGACGAAAATGCAATTTAGTTTTAGTCACATTTTAGTCAACCCCATCATTTTAGTTTTAGTCGACGAAATATGAAAAACATTTTAGTCGAATAAATATACATTATATTTAGTCTACTAAAATCTAAATGGTTTAAATCATTTACTTGGAGTAATTAAATGTTCCATACAAAGATTCAACTGTTTTGACATAATTTACTTCACCTTAAAATGAAATTAAACCAGGTCATTACCTTTATTTTTCAGAAAAGTTCAGTAACTAGATTTGCATTGTTGGAACATTAGACCATGAAGGACATGTTCCAGTTCATTCAATCCCATTTGACTCAATTGACTCGTTAAGTAGGGCGTATTCATTCAGTTCATTCAACCAATTAAACGCTCTGACACGGCTCACACTCAAAGGCTATTGGCTCATGGCATGCCTCTTTGAAGAAAGAGTCTTTGCTTGATACAGCAATGAATGAGAAATAGCTTTCAAAGAGACATATTATATAAATTGTATTACATTTCTTTAATCATGCAAACATGTTACATACTTGGTTCGAATATACAGTTTGACTCACTTCATTACTTCCATAATCAGTAGAGGACAGCGCTGGTTTCTTTTTGCAGACTTTATGTTGCATTTCACGTTATGCAGCAGCTCGTGTTAGCAGATAAGTTAACATAGGCATATAAAAACCTTTGAGCTTCCTTCATAATGTGTTTCGGGGTGACTCACCTGCAGTCGCGCTTCAAGTTTGCGGCGTTTTACCAGCGATCGTGAAGAAAATAAGACGCCTTGTTACCGTGTGGAGACACAGAATACATGTGTGTGCTTCCCCTTCTCCCAGAGACTTCTCTCTACCGTTTATATGAGATAAGCACATGCGCGCAAACTGATGTCCGCCATGTGGGACAAGAATATTTTCGTCTCGTTTTTATTAGTTGACGAAAATGTCAGTATATTTTATTACAGTTTTCGTTATCATGCATTCATTTTTATTTAGTTATCGTCTCGTTTTCGTCAGTGAAAACATGTCGTTAACGAATACTTTTTGTCATAGTTTTCGTCAACGAAATTAACACTGGTGACATGTTGACAAAATGCCAGCATATTAGCTCAGAAAATTTGCCAGTTTAAAGAGTTACATTGACATGTGGAAAAATGCCATGACATTAACTGTTCAAGCAGACTTTTCAAATAGAGGGATCTCATAGAGTTATTCCATGGCAACTTGAAGGCCTGTGTGACCTCAATATTAAAAAAACGAAAGCATGTTAAATGCACAAATTGTTTCCCCACAAATACTGTGAATTCTTACACTTTAGAGTTAATAAACAGATTTCATAAATGAAAATTGCCATTTTCTAAACACTGTTGTTCACCGATCTGGACACAAGAAAAAACAATTTTATGCCTGGCTTTGATGCAGCCACCACGTTGCATTATTGTTGACATTTTCCGATTTGCCTGCAGTAATCTGCTGCAGTGCTGGACCAACGTGCATTGATGTACATATGCATTCCACGCAGGGCAAATTAGTGGTCACTACACAGCAATCGTGATCTCACATCAGGACACCCACTTACCCATCATACTTCTTCAGATCAGCCTCTGTCTTCAAGTGGTCCCTGGCATGATTTGCGTGCTCTGTAACTATAGAAACAGAAAGGAAAATTCATTGTTAATGGGACAAGACAGCGAATCTGAGTGGGGGGACATCATTGTTCATCTGGCAAATAAATTACATTTTTCTAGTGCCTTGATGGAGACTATCAATCAAACTATGCCAAATGATATAGCTATAGCTGCGATGAAAAACAATCCCTGGTACATTTCATTACCGGTTCTTCACCATCAACACTGATGTAAAACTGTAACTTAGAGGTATGTATTGAAAATGAATGGGGCCTAGGATAGAGCCCTGTGGATTTCACTGATGATATATACTGTACCAAAGGTGATGTATGGTGCTTATTAAACCATCTTCAGACCTTCTTGTTAGGTGCCTCTAATGATTTGGTTTGAATGGAATTTGTCCAGCCAGACATGCGTTTACCATTTACAAAATGTTTGTGTAGCCCCTTAAGCAACTGCTGAGTAAGCCTGCAAGCCTCTTCTCTCACAGCCAATATTTAAACCAACCTAAGGTCTTCATCTCTCAAAACTAATACATAATGGATGTATTTGCATTCCTATGTTTATTGACTATCACAGTTTGCATTATGGCCAGCTCTTGTGATAGATGGCGCTGTAAATAAAATCATATTCTTGGGACGGGTTGGCAGGTGGGGCCATTTGCCAGTGGAGATCTATTTGCAAAGCATAAAAGCTCATTTTTTATTTAAATGTTAATGCAGGCGGCGACGGGTGCTCACCAATCACATCAGTTGATATAGAAGCCTGGGAAAAGATGGGGGCCACTTTGTGATCATAAATCTGTTTCCCACGTTGTTTTCCTCCGTAGGGGTTGATGTACACCAGCAAGTGCTTTGGTCGATTGGCTGCAAAATGCAAGACACAGGTTGAGCATTACAAGTGGCTGTCAAAACTGCTTCATTTATTTGCTTTTAACAAACTCCATCTAATGAGAAAAAAAAGTCAAGAAAGAGAAAAGTCAAAACCTTTCAAAGGACTGGTAATAATACAATCATAACACTTAATCATTACACTGTATGTTAAACATACACTTTACTTCAACACATTTAAATGAAAAGTTGTAGTCGCCAATGAATTAACATGAATAAACAATAAACATACAGTATGTATTTGTATTAGCTAAGATTAACAAAGATTAATAAATGCTGTAAAATGTACTGGTCATCGTTACTCATTGTTGCTCATTTTTTGTTTAAAAAAATATTCCACAATGAATCTGTAACTATACTTACACAGATCAGATTTTTCAAGTCAAAAGGAAATAAAAATTAAATGCACACTACTCAATATTAATTGGAAAAACTGGTCACAAGGACATACTTAACAATGCTAGCTGTTCTCTGATAGTTTGTACCCACAGCAAACACAGTGCCAGTTCAGGGCAGTGAAAGGTCACTTCGCTGCACTGCCAGCAGTGCTGCCTTGTCCTCTCCACATATGAAACTATAAACCAAAACAAATATGACACCATTACTTCATGATCTAGCAAAGATGACCTTTATGATCAATTGCATTCAGATAACCATGCTACAGTAGATCAAACTTAAAATACAAGCACCACGTTCACTGTTATCAGCTAAAAGATAAGCAGCTGGTGTACCTGTGAAAGCGTGCTGGCAGGAGTCCACTGGACTCTGAGGAACCTTCTGCCATTTCCCAGTGTTTTCATTAGGAGACTCATCATCTTTTTCCTGAACAGCTATGATCTCGCACATTGGAACACAATGACTACCTGTATAAAGAGAACCAACAGCTAAACCTCAAAAAATTTGATAGTAGCACTGTTCCAAAACCTATTCAATTTATAAAGCGCTTTTCACAATTTTGCTTTACATACATTTAGGAAGAAGTTACTGTAGTAAAGAGATATAATTATGGAGAGAATACTTCATCTGTGGAGAATACCACAGAAAACTTGGTATATTGCAGTTTTCTCAGTAGGATGTACATTGATTAAATTTACCTGACATTTCATAAACTTGTAATCTGACATTTCTATTCACAGTACTAGTAAGCGCTATGAGCCTAAAACCTACTGAGCTCCCCTACAGTCTAACTGCCTACATAGGTAACTATGTAGTAAGGCATCCGAATCATCGCAGAACCTCATTAAACAGATTTTTATGACTTACTTCCATTCAACATGGCCATCTGCCAAAACATTAAAGGCAATTATATCAGGGCTCCAGACTGCGACCAAATCGCATTTTGCGACCGGTTTTCAAGACAGCATTTATACATGTATTCGCGCATGTACGACCATGTATTCACTAGGGCTGTCAACGTTAACGCGTTAACGCATGCGATTAATTTTTTCAAATTAACACGTGAGAAAATATTTATCGCAATTAACGCAGCATCCGTTTGTTTTGACATCCTTTGTCTAGCGTTACATTATGTAATCACGTTCTTATTCATGTACAGGCTTTTAAACCACTTAAGCGCGATTTGAAGCAGTTGCTTCGACGCGTTCAATGAAGATAGACAGCTTCTAAACTGTGGGACGCAGGCAAAACGCAACGCGAGGTCCAGTCTGGTGTATACAGTCACGGGCTAAAGGCTGCGTCGGTGAATCTCTGTCAGACAGCGCATCCGTGTTAAGTTCTCTTTCGTGCTTGAATGGATAAAACCACACAAGATTATGTCAGAAAGCCCGTTTTGTCTAGCATTTTCTTAAGCACAGACTTCAAAGTGTAAAATAAAATCTTAAATGAATGCAAAGAGTTGTGAAAATGGGAGTGCGGTGACGGTCAGATCTGTGTACTGAGACAGCTCTTAAAGGGGCCGCGTTCTTAAACGTGCTGCTGTGACTCCTGTCACTAATGTTAATCAAAGAACAAAATAAAAGAAGAAATCAATGTGATTTTGTAGCTTTAATGAGAATTCTTCTGCATTTAATTTATAATTTAGCATTAAAGACTGTAAAGTGTCCTTTAATTTCTGTATATTTCCTACATGAGTTCTCATTTATACTGTTGAATGGCTATAATTCATGTTATAATAATCAATTTAATAGAGACATCAGTTACAATACTAATATCAAAATGTTAGCTTTCATAAAATTATGCTGTTAAAGAAATATGTTTTTTCTACATCAATTTGAAGATTAAATGTGAAATTATTCAAATGTAAAAGTATATTTTAAAATATAATTGTTATGTGCGATTAATCGTAATTAATCACAGAAAAAATGTGTGATTAATCCGATTAATTTTTTTAATCGATTGACAGCACTAGTATTCACGCATATTACATGTACGACCTGCAAATTTGGAATTTCTTCCAGTTGTTATTTCATGTGGAAAAACGAGTAGATCTTTAGCCCACCAGTGTAGGCTGTGTGTGTGATTAGTCAACTGCGCGGGTCACTCGTCACTAATATTTCCCGCTGCCATCACGGACGCCACAGTTCAGGTTCATTGACAAGTTTACACATACACAACGTGAGCCCATTACTACGATACCTTGTTTGCTTTCACTTTCTACGTCTGTCTCCGTCTCGCAAGCACATGCGTTGTGCAACTTCCAAATCATACTCGACCGTGGATAAGCACAAATGGACAAGCTCGACACATGCGAAGAATGACATACTGTGGACTCGGCTGTCAACATTTGTCGTGGGAATGTGCTGTACGTGGACGGGATGTGCGGATGACCGCGGACCCTCCTGATTACGAAAATTGCATCATGCAGGAGAATCACGATGCCGGCCAGATTCGTGATGGCTGTCCCTAATAGCAAATGCACTTGCGCTCATTTGTGCGTCCATGGGCGTGTTGGTCTGAAAAGTTGTGTTCAGGTGCATTGTTGGCGCGTTGCTATTTTGAGGCAACTGAAATACACTGACCAACTGAAACCTGGTCTAAAGCCAATGGGACGAAATTTTTTTGGTTATTTAAAGAGCGCGTTAAGGCTAAAATACAATACAAGACTTTTGCTCAGATTTTCAGTCTGGACTTGTTGCAGAAAGTCTGTGCCAGTCTGCAGATGTGATCAGTTAGTGTGTTTCTATCTGAAACTTTCAAAAAGTCTGCAAGTGTATGATGTCTAGTTTAAAAAAAAATCTGTTCAGATTTTAAAAGTCTTGTCGTGTATTCCAGCCAATATCAGCCTATAGAACGAGCATGCATTCTGCTTATTACACAGGGATGCACAGCAGCACACAAACGTTTTAAATATGAAAAATTAAAGGATTAAAATGTAAAGGATTATTATTGTGTACGTAAAAATAAAAAACAGCATGTGCCGTGGATGGTCTGCTCGTGCGCGCAGGGCCGTAGCTAGAGAATTCTGGGCCCCCTGAAAAAATATTGATGTGGGCCCCCACCGCCTTCCAACTAATAGAGGGACATTTTATGTCAAGTTTTATATCATATCACTTTGACGTAGTCTATTTACATCTATCAGAATATAGTATTGTTGTTGTAAACCCTATTTTAAAAGTTAAATGTTTAAAAATGTTATAGAAACTTATGAAACATTGTCTTAAATAAATGCATGAAGACTTTTAACAAACTAATAAAAGAATAATCCAACACAATACATTATTAAATCATAATAAATAAAACAGATGTAAAAATGACCAGCAGTACTGTATAAAAGTCTTATCAATCAGTCTGTTATCAAATAACTGAAGTTAACATTAAAGAATTGAGAAGAATACAATCATGTAAATAAATAAATAGACCACTTAAATATTTATAAAGTCTTAATGTTTGATGAAAATAATATGGTATTGCATAATATATAATTAAATAAAGCCAATAAATGTATCTACATATACAAAAGCCCCACAAAATGAATTGTGCAGAGCCCTGTTTAAATTCAATTTTTCAAGTCTATGTTTTTATATTTTAATTCTTCTAGATGTTTTCTAGAATACTGTTGTATATAGTATAATGTTGTTCTTATACTATACTATACCCTCACTATGACAATAAACTAATAGTAACTTATACAGATTATGCTACAAGTGTACTACTTACTTCTGTGCTTTTTTATGTGTGGGTCATAATTTGTTCAAATTAACCAGACTTTTATTTTGGCGGGCCGCTGCAAAGACCTTTGAGTTTCAGTGCGAGTAGCTTGTCTCAAAGGAAACAGTGAAATGCGTGTGAAGTAAACTCTGAGAGCAGCTCGGAGATGTTCATGTGTTTACGTCTTTATATAGTTAGAATGTGGATTTCATTAAAATCTCATGTATGCAATTCATGTATTAAAATTATTTACAAAACAGGTGGCTTTATAGTATAACTGTTGGATTTTGTGAGGCCCCTGGGCAGTGGGGGCCCCTGGAATTGTCACCACCTTTCACCCCACTAGCTACGGCCCTGCGTGCGCGAGATCTGTTTCCTCTATGGAGAAGCATAGTCTTTGCTCCTGCAAATTCTGCCACATAAATAGTGAATGCACCAAGGTGAAAGCGCAACGGGCTTTTAAAGGGAATGGAAGATAAGACTCTTATTGGTTTATTTCACTTTACGCCCGAAACACACCCACGACTCATTATGAGAATAGGTACAACCCTATTGGACCATGTACCTGGCGCGCCGACTGTTTTTCCCGTCATTAAACTAGCAAAAGCGCCATGCGCATAGATTGTTAAAATAGGGCCCAAAGTCTCTTTGACATACAGAATAGAGGAGAAAATTGTGTTTGTCATTATGCAACAGAAACATTTGTAGTCAAAAAAATGTTTACAAAAATGCTTAAGAGTTTTGGTATTTTCTCGGAACGTGGTTAAGTTGGCAGCTTCATTTTGTTTGCGTATGCAGTAAGACACTATGTAAATGTCAGTTTCCATCTAAGCAAACCATCAGGGATTTTTTGCATTCTGACAGCCTGTGCCCAAATGACTTGAGTCAGCTTGTCATGTTACGTAATGCTTCCTAGATAAACCCACAGGAGAGGAAGTTAATGAGGTACGACCTTATTCAAAAGATCAGAGAGTTATGTAGACTAAAACGAAGTATGGCTTAAGAAACTTTACTTAAAACGTAGATATACCAAATTTGTCTTCATTAAAACACAATGCATTTAAATTAGATTTTTTTTACAGAGCACAATGAAACCTTATATAATCAGATGTAGTCATAAACTTGACAGCACCATATAGAGGAAAAACAACCTGATAAAGGTTTTATGATACTTTTATATTAGTATGCTATTGAACAATGCTTGAATAAATTAAAAAGGGGTAACCCATTAGAGTTATAAACTTCATAAGGCAGGTGTCAGCAATCATAATTTTCTACGTAACTTTTTGATATCTACTCACCTCATCAAATTCTGATACATTTTTTGAATGAAGTATCATAAAATGGAGATACTTTAACACAATGTTGTTTCAAACTAAATATTGTATGAATGGTTTTATTTTCTGATAATGAAATCTTGCAACCATGCTGCCACATTATGAAACATGTCTTACTACAGTCTTCAACTTAAACCTTCCTGGCATAAACTTAAAAATACTTACAGAAATTCTAGACTGAGAGGTGTCACTTGAATTGAAAACACTAGAATAGGTAATATGTGTGCAAAATCGCAGATTAGGCTAGCAGCCAGTTTTTGGTTTTCCAATTTTTTTCTAGTTATTGATAATCTATTTTCAATACAATAAAAAATAAACAAAATCTTTTTTTCCAGTTAACTTGGGGAACATGGTTGAGTGGTTAGCATCTATTTATTGTGATGCATCTATTTATTTATATATGCTGTCACGTTTCTGTGTTAAATAAAGTAAACTGTTAAATAAAGGCAGCAAACTAGATTACAGAGAATGCCACTGAACAATAGTTGACATTCCAGGGTCTATTATTGATATATTTAGGAGTGATCTCCCTCCAAAAGGAAATCAACTCACTATGACGTTTGGAACATACAGTAGCTAATGTTTGTAATTATGTTGCACAAATAAATAAAACATTTGGTAAAATGAAGGATTTTACTATCAGTATAATATGACTAGATTGTTTGCCTCGTTTTCAAGGTTCCTCCCGTCACATTTCAAAAATATATATTGTGTTTTATTGGACACAAACAAATCTCTTTTGTACAAGAAGATAACATTTTAGTTAAAGTTAAGCATAAATATAAATGACTAATACACAGATTTGTGTATACTGTATCTATATAACATTTAATATTAAGCATGGTAATGATTTGAAAACATAATACTATATTATTTTCACTAAATTATGCTTCCAGATCATGACCACAGCTGCTTTCATACTGTAAAATATGAGCAGCATCTTTTCATGTATAAATCACCATCGAGACAAGCTTGGGATTTGCGAGGCGGGGTGGCGTGAGGCCTTACAGACTTTTCTGTAATAAGTTTACTCAGCTCCAGGAACATTCTCAAGTGCTGTGTTTGAGCAGCGTAACACAGCATTCATTTCTATGTGACCTTTCCAGCAAAACTAAACATTTGTTTAGTATGAAAGGGCTCTCCACAAATAATGTCTTTTGTGTCCCCTCTACTCTAGTTTCATGCGCTGAGAGAAAACACTCGTGGTGAAAGGGGTTAGATTACACAGCAGATGGGTGAACACTACTTTGGCTCTTCACACTAAAAACTGATGCCAATTTAAGACACCGTGCTTGGTATCTATTATAAATTAATAAAAGGACAGTTGATTAATGGCATTACGCAAGGTATACTCATTAACAGCATCAAAACATTTACATTTAGGCAACTGGCAGACACTTTTATCCAAAGTGACTTACAGTGCATTCAAGGTATCCATTATTCATCAGCATCTTTGTTCCCTGGAAATCAAACCCACAACGTTTGCATCGCTAAAGCAATAATCAACCAATTGAGTGAAAGGAAAACAACCAATACTAAAAGCAAAGCAAAAAACAAAACAAAACAAAAAACAGCAAAAACAAAGTCAACATAAATTACAGAAATTATAACATTTATATAACTTTGGATAAAAGCACCCCTAACAATCCTTGTGGCATACTAACTACCTTATGCAGGGTGGAAACTTCATTTCAAATGCATCATGGCCCTGAGGAAAACATCCATCAGGACCTTTAAATAAAAGCCTGCTTTGTGTAATGGATCTTGGTATTGGAGGTCACCTAGTTCTTGGCGCCTCCACAGATGTATTACGTATCATGAGCTCATGTGCCTAAAGCCTACAGACTAATGCAAGATTACGAAAATGACTGATTGACCACCCAAACCTGCAGATAGTTAATCCATCACGGATAGCTAAAAATGTATAACAATCATAATATTTTGCAGCACAGAGAAATTGGGAAAGTACTGTGTTGTAAAGACAGGAAAAGACAATCAATCCAAGTCCTCAAGATTATCAATAACCCTTCTGACCTTCCAGCACAGCCCAATAGCATTTCACACACTCTTTAAAATACATCTACAAATAAGAGTGTATGCATAAGTATTAGTTGACTGAAACATCCCAAGTCAGAGACTTGGGCTTGTTTACTGAAACATCCTAAGTCAGAGACTTTTTAAGGAACAAACATGTCTGGAAACACACTTAAAAAGTTTTCATAAAGAAATATTTTGTGTTATTAATAGAAATTTAAACAGAAGCAAATAGCAATGCACTTGTTGTGTATGTTCACTTCACATTGAAGGTTTCATTTTCAAAACCTTGAAACACTTAGATTCTTATAAAACATTACCTTTACCAAAAAGTCTGTCTTCTGAGAATGTGTTCATTTTATCCTTAATATATAACTTTTGTTACATCTGGGAAATTGTACAGTGGGCAGCATGCGACCGCAGCGGACCAAAATGCTGTGTGATACGCACGCGCTTGTGATTCTCAGACGGGTACACTAGGTAGGGAAGGCAGCTCACCATGTTTTGAGCCATAAACAATTCCAACAAAGAATAGAAGCGCATATTGCTGTCTATGTCTTGTTATTGTATCAGATATGTAACTCACCAGCTTTGACAGCTCCATATATAGCGCGTCCGGTGTGTTTTTTGGCGGTTTGTGTCTCTTTCCACGCGAGAATCGCGCAGTTTAATATGATCTCATAAGGTCTGCGCTGAACAGAAAGCACAGAACACAACAGACGCGGCTGCTTCTCCATTTCTTATGTTAACAACAGATACACATTAGTTATCTCACTTTCATCTTCAAGCCGGAATTACACCATACCTCACTGACGTTTCAAATCATTATGAAAATAAATATAATCGCTCCTGTGTTGCTTGTCTTCTCTAAGCCGTTTGCTTACATAACGGTTTTTTTCTTTCCTGTCAAAGAGGGAGGAGCCTAAGCAAATGCGTCACACTAAATGCTACTGTAGGAGGTGCGATGTACATGACTGACACATGACAAACATTTCACACTGCGTAATATTATACATAATAATAGGTTATCTTATATAATATGTTTTCAATAAATTCCCTAAACATGTTATGCTGCACTATTTATGGATCATGATTCATGTGTTATTCTGAATGATAACACACTGCATTGTTACATGTTTACGTATAGTGTGTATTTTATGAAACTATGCTTGTTTTATTTATTTTTATTTTATTATATTATTATTTTGTTTTTTATCTTTTCACTTCTAAATACATCATGGTATTACAGTGTGATCTTTGGTAATTCACTTACTTTGGTAACTCTGCTCCATTTTAAGGACACATACAGAAAATGATAAAATACTGTGCAAACAATCACTTGGGAATATTAGTGTCCCCTTTGCAATTTAAAGTTGTCAAAAATGACATAATAAGCTGTTAGACTGTTATGTTGTTATGACATAATATTTATTTATGTGACATACAATTATTTAATGAACGCTTTTCAGCGTTTTGTATTTTAATTTACCTTTAGTGTAACTTATAAATATTATAGAAAATATTGTGCAGAATTTAAAGTGGCTTTAAAAGGTCTTTCAGTGTGTATATTTATTTACTTTTAATTGGTTATCCAGCGGCCACTCATGAGTCATGACTGCCCTTAACCAATCACATTTGCACTCTTCTGTAATGGGCGGTACCAACATGGCGGCTTTCTGAGTTTGCGAAAAGAAACTGAGGTGTAAATAAACTCTTCGTGCACATTTTGCACATCTTATTAGTCGTTCTCTAAATTAATTAATGAACGATCAATTAGAGGGCAAAGGATGTCAGGTGACGGCAACAACAAGCAGTTCTGGAGGAGAAACACAGCCAAGGTTCCTGGGAAGTGAGTGACGTGTTCATGCTAATGTTTGTATGTTAGCTTTATGCCAGTGTTTATGTGTGTTCAGTTGTAAATATATCTTATAAAGCAATGTTTTATAATTGCAGATCTTGTCAAAAGAGGTTTTAATATCCAGAATGACACGTGTCAGTTAAATCGGATCCTTTTTTGAAGTCTTTACTCATGTGCAATGAATTAGCTGCATAGCTGCATTAATGACTATGCAATAACTTTGTGCTAATCATGTTTAGAGGCTTTTAATCCCCGTAATCGCAGTATGATCAGATTTGATTATTATATCTGGTATACTTATCAAAGACAATTGTTTTAATAATCTGTTTTAAGAAGTCATGTGTTAGCTTGTTAGCTGGGTCCTGTTGGGCCTCTCTTGTCAGTATTGAAACAAGTTCTGTGGTGCTCAGTGTTGGGTAAATTACTCTGAAAAAGTAATTAATTACTAGTTTACTAATTACATATTCAATAGTGTAATTAGATTACTGTTCAAATTACTCTCTCCAATAAGTATTTAGTGATTTATTACTAATTACTTTCTATATCCTACATCAACCGTGATTAGTTAAGTGATTGAAAGATAGACATGAAACAGCTTATTTAATTCATTCAAATAAATAACATTAAACTACATAAAGTAGTATTATTAACTGACCAAAGTATTACAAATGTGAGAATTATACATTAAAGCAAGGATTTTAAAGTTAGACTTTGAATTTTGATGTCAATTCCACTATTGCACACACATATTACACAAAGTATTTAGTTTAATTACATCAGAATTAACTGTAATTAAATTACAGAAAAAATAACAGTAATCCCTTACTTTACTTTTTCAAGGGGGAAGTAATTAAATTACAGTAACTAATTACTTAGTAACTAGTTACACCCAACACTGGTGGTGGTACAGAAATATTGTCTAAATGTACTGACAAATGCTGGTAGTTCTGTAGTAATAAAGGCTGGTAATGTTCTGCCAGATAATTACCATAATTGTACAGTATTTATGTGGTACTCAAACTATTTCAAAGAGTGTTGGTACTACCAGCATAACATCATATAGTTTTTTATTAAAGTGTTATTTTTATATATACAGGCAACTTTCTGACGTATTACAAAACTGTTTATTGTAATACGTCTTTAGTTGTTTTTGGAGGAAAGTAGTTGTGTCACTCTTCACTGGTCAAACCAGTTTTCAGGACACATAAATAATGGTGAGAGATGTGAAAGTATAACCTTGTTTTGTTTATTTTGGCACTTTTCTTTTCTCAGTATCCAGCATGTGTATGGAGCCCAGCATCCCCCATTTGACCCTCTGCTACATGCAAAGTAAGCAGACTAATATTTGGAGATTTTAACAGATGTTTGTGGTCTAATATATTTAAAACTCTTTTGAGACATCCTTTGATGCTTATTTGTTAAAAGACCTTTTTTCAAATATACTGACTTGATCTTTAAATTGTACATTGGTTGCTGCTTTCCAGTAGATGCTGAGAACCTTAAATATCTCTGAATAAATGTTTCATAATGTGCACACTGAATTTTAAGCTAAAACAAGCATACTTATGGTTGCAATCCTTGACTTTTGTCTCGTTATCACCATCTGTGTTTTAAACATAAAAATGCTGTTATTTTCTTTATGTAGGTTGTGCTTTGGCAGGGCATATGTGCTAAAACTTTTACATTTGAACAAGTAATATATCTGCCACTTTTGTTTTTACCAAATTAAAATGTAAATGTTTTAAAATAAATTATGTTAGTCATGTCTCCTTAACTGTTCAGTGGAAAAACCATCTCTGTATCGGTCTTTAATCGCTTTACATGTCAGAGCCAACTCTCAAAATCCCTGTCAATATTAACTCTTGCTGTAGCGCAACTTTTGTCATTTCAAACCTGTATTACTTTCTTGCTTCTACAAAACACAAAAGAAGATATTTGAAGAATGTTGATAACCAAACAACGGTGGTGCCCTTTCACTTCTATTGTACAAACACAAAACCAGTTCAAGTCAATGGGTACCGCCATTGTTCAGTTACCAGCATTCTTTAAAATATCTTGATTAAATGTTCTCAAAATAGTAAGAGTAAATGTTGACAGAATTGTCATTTTTGGGTGAACTGTCCCTTTAATAATTTGAGATGTTAACATGACATTTCCCAGAGGATAGCTTTTTAAAACTTTCCACCCTCTTAAATGCCACCATCTATTTAAAATCTGTATTCCAAATAGAAACTGCTACAAACTCAAATTTCCTGTGAAAACCGACCCTGTTACACGTGTCTACACTTGACGTGGTGCTGCGCGATGCGACACGACAAAAGACAATAGAACGCATTAGAACCCATTGTAATTTCACAGTTTGTCCACACTGGATGCAGTGCGACCCGACAATCCCATTAGAACAAGCCGTGTGTTGTATCGAGTCCGGTGTAGACACTGTGGTACACAAATTTTAGCTTTAAGCTTTTGCATTTTCTTTTTAATCACCTAAATGTCAATAAATCTGTCAACACTTAACATATTTGTTATGGTACTCCTTTCATTAGTTAAACAAGTTGTAACAAGCGTTGAAAACAAGAGTAATGTGAAACATTACAAATCACTAATACTAGTCAGTACTTTAGACTAATTCTAGAACAGATGTTACCATAATGAATCAGCAAACCAAAGTGCCACATGAAACAGGATGCCTCAGCTAGACTAAGTGCCGCCACTGTAGCTTTTTCACAAAAATATTTAGTTGTTTTTGTTTTTGAATCTATTAGAAGTAGTGAGAATACAATGTCGTCTTCATTAGTACAAACCAATATTTGTATCTTCTTTTCCTGAGTAAAATGGATCCCAACCTTAAATATAACTTGAAAATATAAACAAAACTTCCTCATTGTTATGGAAGGCAATGTGCACCATTTAAATTTTTTGAATATAAAAACAAAAATGTGATTTGAATTGATAAGCAGAACTATGATATGTTGTGTTTGGCAGGGATTCAGTGACAAATAGACTTTTTTTTTAAATAGAATTTTTTTATTAAAAGTTAATGTATGTCGCAACAGTGACAAAGTGAAATATAACTGTGATAGGATGTTCATTTTATTCTTTACAAAACCAAAATTTATTTATAAAAATGTTTTAAATTAATGGCTTGATTTAAGTAATTTTTTACAAATTCAGGGCAAGTGTGACAAATTTTGCAGACGCTAAAATATAACATAAATTGCACTATTATTCTAAAATGAATAAGCAACCCTTACCCGAGTGTAGGACTACTATGCATATTTACGGTTATTGTCCTTCTTGTATTTACTATTCAACCATCCTGACATAAACAGTATTGGAATTTTGATACTGTATTTCCATTTCAGCCTGATGAAAGCTGGAAATAAGCCTCCATCCGCTACTACACCAGGAAAGCCAAAAAAAGCCACCACCTTCCAAGAGTTTGAGAGCATCACCAGCGACGCTTGGGATGTGGGTGATGACGACGATGAACTTCTTGCCATGGCAGCCCAGAATCTTAACATTGAGGTTGTCATGGAAACAGCCAACAAGGTGATAGAAAACCACAGCAAGCTACACGAAAAACGACAGCAGCAGATGGACAAGAGTGCTGAATTTGATCAAAAAGAGGAAGGCCACGAGGAAGATGAGGAGGAGCCAGAAGAATACGAGGAGAGAGAGGAAAGGGCGGAGATGACAACAGACCTTTCATTCAGCTCAGATCTGCTTCCACACAGTGATAGCAGACTGGTGAAGTCACATAGTGAAGCACCTGTTGGTTCACCTAAAGGTGAGTAGTAATAATGAAAGCAACATGTTTTCTGTTTGGCTGGTTCCTTTGTGACATGAACCTTATATACAGTATATAGTATGTTATTATCATGAGCCGATTGGCTGATGACACCTAAAGTATGTGCCCTAGCCTCAAACTGGCCAAGCCTCAAACTTTTCCTGAGCTGATTTGTCAGTATAATGGACCATCAGGTCCATTTCATGCTTTTTACAGCCATCCGAAAATGGGCATTATTATACTGCCAACATAATGTAGATGACAATTTGGGTTGGTTTGTAGATGTAGGACCTACTGACAGCTGCTGTGCCTTAGCTTTTAGATGTTTTGCACAGTAAAACCCTCTTTGGAAACGAGCACCTGTTTTTTTTAAATGCGTAATATATCTGTTTGTGCATGTAAACATTCTGCAAAGTTCATGCCAAAGGGAGTGACTTGTGCTGTTGTTTTTCTATTTCCCGAGGGTCCTTTATCATGCAAGTATTTTAAATATTGCATTATGCATAGGAAGTCAAAAAATGTTCTTGCTTCACTCTCTTTAAAAATGTTGCTCTTCATGTTGCTGCTCTTAATGCACAAATGCATCTTAAATGAAGCCCCCTTAATAACCTGAATGTAACGTGAAACCAGCCTAATAATACAGTCATCGGCAACTTCCTTTGAGACCCAGGTGGTCCCATGGGTCAATATAGTGTAAAAAAGTGTGATTAAAGGCCAAAGATTAAAACCAAGGTTGTATGTTTAATTTTATAAGTGAGTTAATAAATAGAAATGGTGACAAAATCAATAGATACAATATACAATATTACAACGTGAATAAAATGTTTTCTCATTAAAATGATTAATATTTCCAAAAATAACAAAAATGAACACTTCATAATTGGCTGTGCGCTTGCCAATATCCATTCTCCTTACAAAAAGAGGAAATCAAAACAAATAAATCATGGATAACAAAAAAATTCTACAAATACTTTGCAAATCTTCGATACTGACAGGTTATATGTGTAGCTTTGAACATTCACAATAAAGACTTTTTTGATAAATTTTAGATCAAACCTTCCTATAATTGCTTCAATCTGTATCTCCGTGCAGCAACGGTATTCTGTGCGGTGCAGTCTGCTTAGGGGTGTGTGCAAGCCAGTCTACACGTCACAGAATGGAGTAGAACCACATCTATAGTTTATGGCTTAATGTCAACACTGCAAGTGAGTGGTGGATGCAACGCGTTAAAGGCAGGATGGTCGATTTGGTAAGGTGTTAACTTTAGCCTTTCTAGCACTGAAATCATGATCCCACCCTCCATGCGAATCACCGTCCAAAGCCACGTCTCCTCCAAAACACATGAACGTGCACAAACCAGAAGCTCTTGGATCAATTCCAATTAAATCATGTCCCATTCACCAGTGAGAACATGTTACAGTACAAAGTAAACAACATTACCACAATAGCGAAAACAGCTAACGTAAACAACAACAAATTAGATGCAGCATAGTTCCTGTTAGACTCGTCGTTGAGCTAATACATAAAGGTCCACAAACTAAGCAACATAATTAAAACCCATCAAAATCTAATCATAATATGTACCTACCTGTCCAGAAGTAACCATGGCATAATCTTTGAAACCCTTGACTCCCATAGCTGCTCCCAGCGTTGAAAAGCAACACCGAATATATATCTGTCAACACTCCCGTTTTGGCCAGGATTTTCCTGTTTTTCACAACCATCTCCTGTGAGACATCCGAAATGCAATCGCGAACAGACCGAGTGGAAAACCCCCAGAAAGTGACCGCGAACCGACCGACAGCGACCGGAATGCGGCCGCGAAGGGAATCTGCTTTCAACTCTTTGTTGATTAGACGTTTTTGGTGGTAATTTTTAAGATGGTCTTTCCTTTTGTTCGTCCTTTGCAAGTGCCCCTTGCAAACTTGCACACATTTAACAAGGGGAAAGTTAGGTTCCAGCTGTTTACCTGCCATTCTCCCACTGTGTCTGCACAGCGTATGTGACTGCGCTGATGACGTATTGTGTCTGCGTGAACAGGGTGCGCAGTGGGATGCAAAATACGTTGACTGAAAATGTACACTCAATCAATCATTGTGTTTGGACCGAATGCAATGATTGGGCAAACGTTTTTTTGGTCCTATGCCTTTCACAGACGATGTATAATTATAAATATATCATTGGACCACTTTACTTATTGATTGCTATCAGGATGTAAAACGATTTCCAACCAGCATGACAAAAACGTTTCTGGAAAGGATCACCTATTCTGCCTTTAAAAGACAATAAAAACAATTAATGCGTTTGTCATGATGCAATGCGCCGTATCAAGTGGCAAAATTTCGTATAATAATGGATTCTATAGTATTTTTATTGCATCGCATCGTGCCGTTCACTTGTGATATAGGCATGCGTAAGGGTTTATGTTTATAATCTGATGCTTAATGTTTGGCAACCCAGCTGACGGTGCACTTCCGTCACCAGAATGGCGTGTGAAGCTTTGAATCGGCACATAATTGTGACGCATGTTGATCTACAATGACACAAAAGTTGCATAAATTCCGAAATGACCATTCAGATTGAGGTTTCATTGTGAAATATCAGACCTGTATCTGATTTAGGACTACATATGGAAGTGGCTCAGATCAGATTTAAAAAGATTGGATTCCATGTGGTTTGTTCTGTTCACACTGTTATGCAGTAAACAGAACCCAGATCTGTGTCACATATGAGCAAAATAAAAAAAACAGATTTTTAAACGTGTAAACGTAGTCTAAAAACCTGTGTGGCCCAGGTATACGGGTGTCGCTGAAGTGTCAATACTTTTTTTTACTACAAGCTTTATTCAGTTTACGTACTATGCGTTTTTTTCATGGGGCTGTCACTCCACTCACATTGCTCAGGTGTAGCAAGTATAACAAAAGCATATTTATTTTAATAATGCCATATTCCCTGCTGTTCATATCACGGTAAATGCAGTGATAATTTAAATCTGAGATGCAGTCAATCTTGAGTTTAGACAGGGACATGGATGCCGTCTGCTGCTACCTGTACCAGCACGGACAGTTCTGTGTCCGTCTTTTGTGTTGCTAGCCTCAGCAGCGATGGACTGTGAAAATGGACTTCCTCTGTTGATGTGTATCGCCTCTTTTATAATAGCACTTTTGTTTTCACATTCAGGCTTAGTCATGCAGTGTCATTTCTAAAGGGCTGATTAAAAGATCATTAAATATTAAAAACATTTACATTTTGATGTCAGAAAAACCTCTGAAATTTAATGCCTCTAACAAATAATTACAATTACACGTGCAGCAGTTTGAAGTGATACCGAAATACCAATATTAATGAAATTTCACAATTCTTGATACCATAGCCAAAAGTAATGTTGCTTTTGAAGTATTTCATTAAAAAGGTTTAAAGTGATAGTTCACCTAAAAATGAAAATTCCGTCATCATTTAACTCCAGGTTGTTCCAAACCTTTATACATTTCTTTGTTCTGCAGAACACAAAGGAAGATCTGGAAGAATGTCAGCAACCAAACAGATCTCACCCCCCATTTACTGCCATAGTAGGGAAAATAAATACTATGGGAGTCATTGGGGGATGATATCTGTTTGGTTACTAACATTCTTCCAAATATCTTACTTTGTGTTTAGCAGAACAAAGAAATTCATACAGGTTTGCAACAATCTGAGGGTGAGTAAATGATGCCAGAATTTACACCTCTGGGTGAACTTTCCTTTTAATTATGAAGTACAATTACAACAATGTAACTTTAATGGTTTTCTAAAAGAAGAAGCCAAAAATGAATTAATTCTCTTATTTACTCAACCTCTTGAGTCATTCCAGATGTATTCAGCCTCCTTTCTTCAGCTAAACAGAGATTTTTATGAAAACACAGACACAGGCACAGACTTTATGAAGCTCCAAAAGGCACATGATTCTCAACTAGTAGGTCACAGGCCAGGGGTGAAGATCTGTGCTGGGTCATGGACAGGAATAAACAAATGTTAAATGCAAGTAATAAAGTCCATTCAACCTTATAATCCTCCAGAATAAAGCTGGTTTATCAGCTTTTAAAAAGAAAAAAGACACCATTCCCTTTGTTGTACTATTAACCTCAATGGTACTTTGCCTCAAACACATGTGTGACTTGAAACTGACTAAATTAAGCAATTTGTACCGGTTATGTGACATCCTCACTCTCAAAAATGCATGAACAGGATTGGTAAAAGGTTTGGCACTGTACTTGATCCAACATAAAATCTGGGTCCTTACTCATACTTTTTGAGAAGATTTGAAACACTACATTATGTGTATTTATTACTCAAAACTGCAAACTGGAAAAGTTGACTGCTGGGTTAGGAAAAAATAAAGCTGCGCTTGTTTATCAATTTCACACAAATTTCGCTTACCACACAGGAGGTTTGTGAAAATATTTGTGTATCTGCTTGTTAAGTCGTGATGTAAGAAATACTGTTTCCGGGACCAAACCCCCACTCATTTCACTGGAGGATATTATTAAAACAGCCGTTTAAGAGCATTATTTATTCATGTCACATATTTAAGCGAAACGTTTATAAACTCATGGTGTACACTACAGTCTCCAGGCTCACAGAATCAACATCAATGTTTTAATAATTTGTAAAAACTGAATCCAAGTGTAGCCATTTGTGATTTCCTTATGCAGATAAAGTATTGGATTGGGGGTTTTGGGGAGATTTACATCATGCCATGAGTGTATATTAGCATTTTTTGTTATTTTCCTGTGGCATCTGATAGAGCGGTTGGACCCAGAAACGGTATATGACCTTGCATAAATGGTGGTGCGTGGCGTCAGGCTTAACAAGCGGATTGTAATGACAAATGCAAAAAAAGAGAAGAGCTAAGCCCAACAGCCAATCAGAATGATCGTGCTTATCTGATCGAATAAGGTGACCTGCTGGTCTACCGTCAAATGTAATTTGTGTAATGTGTTTTTTAGACATTTTATTACAGATTATTAATGAAATGGTACTTGCTGATATTTCCAATTTCCACAGTGTAGTCATGACATGGAAGACCATCTACCCAGGCTCTTTAATAGATATTGGTTGACATAAAAGTGTTTCATTACCACTAGCTGGGCAACAGCTTCCTCTGACCTGCCAGCAAAATGATGTCCTGTTGTCAGGATGTTTCAGGAATAGACTTAGTCTCTGTAATTAAGTTTAATGGGCGGAGTAGGAGAAGGCAGCCAGTGCTGTGAATATGGTCATTAAAGCAGTGTTTTCTCTTGTGTTTCTGGTCAGAGGTGGGCGGAGAGTGGACAGGACTCTACAGACAACAATCACTTCCTCACAGGCCCGTGATTCCACTGGTCGCCCGCATGGCAGATCAGAACACATCTGGAACGCCAGCTATGACAGAGAGAGAGGCTTCGCGACTTGACAAATTCAGACAGGTTCTGGCCGGGCCAAGTACTGATCTGGGTAAGATACTGTCCGGTTTCTTTATTAACCTTCATTTTGAAATTAATTTGAAAAACTTTCTAAAATAGATCGACAAGCATAGTGTCGACTTTTTCCTATTCAAGCAAAGTGTGGACAGGATATTTAAAATCATATCTGATGTCGTAAAATCATATCTGACATTTCAGATTGTAAACCATGACGATAAGCTTGCACCGTGTCTGCACCGTGTCTGCAACGCGACATGACAATGGCTTATTCTTAATGGTTTGTCGTTTCACGTTGCGCCGCATCCAATGTGGACAAAATTTAAAGTTATAAACGTTTCTAATGTGTTCTATTGTCTTTTATTGTGCCGCTTACGGTGTAGACACGGTGTTACTGTTTCGAATTGGGGTAAGGTAAAGGAGACACATTTTTGTACTTGCTTAAAGTCCCAGTAAATCGGAAGTTGCGATCGTTTTTACTTCAGTGTTGTGATGCATTTCTGAGTGATATGGAATTTAAAATGAGAAAAAATAGTGGTCGTGGCTTGTGTTTTTCACTGCGATTTGATTGGATGTATAAAAACAGCCGTTGCATTTTGAAATGTAACTGGCAGCAGACTGACTGTTGAAGGGGAGGAGTTAATGGATGCTCCGCCCAAGCTGTCTAACTTACTTTACTTTGCTTTACTTTTTTATTTTAGTGAGCTATTATATTACTGGGTAATGTTATTCATCAGCAGAAAAGTGAGAGAAGTTACATTGTTCATTTGGCTTTTTTATTTTGAATAATGAACACAATTAATTCATACGTAATATGCCTGGGAATTCAAATATTATTCGAATAAATATAAAATGATTTCATGTTGACTTCAACAGTCTTAAAGCTCTGCATGGCTTTCACATTGGCTGAATAAAACCTCTGGGGCTTAAACAAGACAGATCCATGAAGTCTGGATAGTGTAGATGTTGACAGGCCACTGGACGTTGAAGTGTCAGTTCTGGTTTTGGATGACTGGCTCTCAGGGTGTCCCTCTATCAGTTTATCTGCTGTTGCTGTTATTAGATATCTAAAATGACGAGTTAGATGTGCAGCGGCGGAATGAAATATGAATGAAATCTATAATTAAACTGGGATCTCCAGCATGATAATGATTTCCTATCCCTCCACAAGACAGCAGACCCTTTTCTATCAGTGAGCGATTGTAACTTAAAGAACCCCCCAAAAAATCACTTTATGAGCGCAGTTTGAGCACAGTTCTTGTATTGACTTATTTCTTACTGAATCAAGACGTTTGGGTATTAGAACTCTCCCTTTTTTAAGTTGCTACCAACCTTTAGTGGCTGGTAATATTAGGGGATAGGCATTCTTATTATAGAAATCTTGAAGAAATGTATAAGTCACAAATTCTTTATATGCCCCTGAGTTCAGGATAAGTTAACAGTATTTTCTGTCGATTTTCAAGGAGCAAATCATCTGTAAGGAATATCTTAGTCGATGACCTTAAAGCTGATAGAAATGAATGAAATGCCACAAAACTACAATTTTTATTTGAAAGAATTCTCTTGTTGTCCGGAAATGCAAAATAATTTGGATGGAAAGTTAGCCAATCCTATCTTTATATATGTTATATTAAATATATATATATATATATATATATATACTGTATATTATGCAATATATACTATAGACAGAGACCATACAGTGACAATAAAATATGTAATTTCTGTGTAAATGTACTAATGTTATCATTAAAATACAATATGTTGATGGACTTCCGGTGGCGAGCAATCAGTGATGGCAGCGTGAGAGAGTCACTCTTCCCACAAAAACGTTTGAAAAGCTCCCAAACAACCAAATATCGAAAAAAATAGAAATACACCGAAGCAATGGAATGTGGAGCTGGGATGGAAACCAGGGCTAGGCAAAAGAAAATGCCGGGACGCCAAGAGAAAGGGGATTTCATGGAAGACTCGGGCGAAACAGAGCTTGCTGAGAACCGATATGCTAATACACAGGACACAACTAGCTTGGCAAAAATTGTGGAAGAACTAAGAGACTTTACTAAGGAAAACAATGAAAAACTCGCCGAAATCAAGGAGGATTTAAACGACACCGTCAAGAGGATTGAAGAAGCCGAAGGTCGCATCATGGAGGCAGAGGAAAGAATACCTAAAGAAATAAAAGTGTCGAGGTTAAGCTAATAATTCAAGATGGCAGGTCCAGATGTGAAAATAGAGGATAACAAAAGCGGTTCATCTGCTATTGGATTTGTGGAGGAATTACTGAAAAATGTACTGGGGCTTGAGCCAGGGACAGACCTTCATATTCAGTGAGCGCAAAGGGCTTTGGCGCCGAAACCGACCGACCCCGCAAAACCTCACTCCATTGTTGCAAAATTGCTACAAAACAAAAGAGGAAATTCTCAGACAGGTGTGGAGAAAAGGAGGACTAAAATGGAACAACGCCCAAATTACTTTCGACCATGATTACCCCCCAGATGTCCTGAAAAAACGCAAAGAGTACATACAAGCAAAGAAAGCACTAAAGGACAGGAAGATCCGGTTCCAGACTCCGTACCCGGCGAAGCTTCGGGTGTTTTACGATGGAGAAACTGTTCTATACAACTCAGCGGAGGAGGCAACAAAGGATTTGAAAGACAGAGGCTTTCTAGTTGACGTTGTCCAACTGCAAAAGACCCTGCTGGAGCGTCTACAGCAACGAACCTGGACAACTAAAAGGTGTCGAAGTAATCCAGCGGAACACCGAATTTCGCGGAACGACTGAAAAGGTTTAGACGAAAATGACTGAAACTTTGATGCTCCCTAAATTTTTTAACGTCAATTCGGTTGACAAAAAAAAACGGGAGTGTACAATAACAGGTCAGACTCTACCTTTCCATATGTTATTTTAAACTAAACGAGAACAGTTTCAATCGAGTAAAAACGTTAGCCTTTTTGAAAATAATTTATTTTGTTTGGAATTTAAAAATTTAAGTGGGGAGAAAATACATCTGTACAACAAACTGTTAAACAACTGTGCTATTGCCAGTGAGGTCCCTCACTCCGAAAAATTACCACCAAAGCTTGAGAAGGATCCATACATTGGGGATCCCATGGGTGCACAGCAAAATCGCCAGTGTTAAAAAAGGTCAAATTAACACTCACAGTGTTTATATAATCCACACTTTGAGAGTGTGGATTATATATACACTGTCCGTGTTAATTTTACTTTTTTTAACACTGGCGATTTTACTGTGTGGAAGTTCTTTTTTGTTCCTTTTTTCTTTTTGTGTTCCATTTGTTATGGAAAACGTTGATATGTTGTTCAATGTTAAAATGTCATGCAGTACAGGGAAATTATACTGTATTCACGGTCTAGTTAATTTTTATGTATGTCTAAATGAACCCAGCACTACATATCAATGAACCATAACAGTCATTTAAATTAGCGACTTATAATATAAATGGAGTCCGCAATCCCATTAAAAGGAGCAAAATATTTTCGAAATTTAAAAGAGATAAAGTACAGGTAGCATTTCTGCAAGAGACCCATTTAAATCAAACAGAACATTATAAATTGGCTAGAAATGGTTTTAAATTTGTATTTTCATCATCACACTTATCCGTTAGGAGGAGGGGTGTGGCTATCCTAATATCAAATAAACTCAGATATGACCATCCAGGGCTCTAGACTAACTTTTTGCACTGGTTGCACTGGTGCGCCTCACTTTTTTTCTTAGGTGCACCAGCACAAAAGGTAGATGCACCCAAATGTTTGACCGCATCGCATTTAACACCGCAGTTTTACAAGTTCACTTTTTTTTAATCGCTGTCCATATAGGCAATATTGACTTGTAAATGATTAACTAACAATCTGGTCAACATAAAGTTTCTTATTTGAAGCACAATTCTACAAGAAAGCAGGGCTCTAGACTAACACTTGAGAGAGGTGGCACTGGTGCTACCAAGTTATTCAGTTGGTGGCACCAGCCCTTAATTTGATAGCACCAGAGTCGTGGGGTGAGGTAAGAAAAAAGAATCACTAAAACTTCATTAAAATGTGTTTAATACATTAATAAATCAATTAGAAATTAATACAAATCATTGTTTATGATTGAATTATTTTTATAGTATATGTAAACTCTCTTTCAACACTTTACCATATTTAAAGCACATCTTTCTTAAAGCTACTTTCTTCCTTTATTTGTTGTGAACGACTCCTATAAGAGAACACAATTCCTTTAATATCAGTGAGTGTTTTTGGGCCCGTCCGTTGTTGTTTGATGAACATTATAAACAGAGATCTTTATTATGCTGCTGCCCCTTTAAGAGCTCGCGCAATATACTGGAACACGTGTTTTGTTTCCCAACTGTTTGGTCACGAAACAAACTGAATACCTTTACAAGGTTTCTTGTTAATAT
Organism: Triplophysa rosa; assembly: GCF_024868665.1. NCBI lineage: Eukaryota > Metazoa > Chordata > Actinopteri > Cypriniformes > Nemacheilidae > Triplophysa > Triplophysa rosa. The sequence goes on from NC_079913.1 coordinate 14,630,759, forward strand.
GGGAATTTTTAGGTTATTTTGTGTTAATATGTCCGTTTCAGAGTAAGAAGGCGTGAAAGAGAACTCCGTTTAGTATTTTGTGCTCCGACTCTCTGGGCGCGCGCATATCTCAAACAACCCACGAGACCTGAAGGCTTTTAGTGATTATTCTTCATGAAAGCTGCATTGATACACGTTTGGCTTCTATCAATAGCGACTCACAAATAAATAGTATTTAGCGTGATGTATAACGTTTTGTATGCTTTGCAGTATTGTTAGAGATCTTTATACAATAGTTCAGTGCTTAAAGTTTAAACACAAGTTTCCTGCATTAGCTTCACATGCATACAATACTTGCAACACATTTCGTTATATTTGCTGTTTTGTACCTTAGCAGGGGAAATTCTTGTATTCTGCATATTTATTTAAGTTGCAAGATTGAGCGCTTCACTCGTCTGCTCTTTCGGTCCTTCGCCTCTTACCCGTAACCTGCGAACTATGTCTTTGGGGGCGGGGCACTGATAGATAAGTGAATGGTTGAAGGAGGGGAGACGAAAATGAGTGACTGAATGCGCAGCTTGCGCAATATAACATTTCTGCGAATTAAATTTATAATACGCAAAAATTATATATTGATCAGTTTGACAGTCGCACCGGTGCGACCATTAAGAAAAACTTGTCGCACTGGCAGGAAAATTTGTCGCAAAATGAGACCATTTAGTCGCAGTCTAGCGTGTCGGAGCATTGGTTATGATTTTCGGACGGATCAGGCCTTAACTTAACATTCTTAACGAAAAAGTTGTCAATCGTTCTTTTCATCTTCTCTCATCATCCGCGGCTACATCCACTCTGTTTATCTGACGGGCCTATAGGCTATTTACCTCTCTGTCCGACTGCAGCACAGCATTTTCAAATATACACATGTACAGGAATATCTGGACCACGGCCAATCAGAGGGGGGTCCGCCCTTCACTATCTCTGATTGGTTTAGACCACGATATGGGCCTAATATGTCTGTTGTTGAACCACAGGGAGACTTTCGCAGAGACTTTTTTCCCCCTCGAACGGCTGGTCGCACCGTTGCGACCTCAGATTTTTTTTAGTCGCACCATTGAGAAATTAGGTCGCATGTGCGACCAAATTGGTCGCACTCTAGAGCCCTGCCATCAGTCTGCAATTGAGGACAAAGTGGGGCGTTATATCTTAATCAAAGGTCAAATTGAGGGAGAACTAGTTACATTTGTAAATGTTTACTCTAAATTCAAGTTCTTCAAGAAAATATTTAAGATGATCTTTACGGAGTCACAGGGTACTTTAGTTTGTGGGGGAGATTTTAACGTTATTCTCAACTCAAAATTAGATACCTCTAAACTGTCGGATGGACCGTTTTCAATGGTAAAAAAAATTAAAGTCCTTTTAAAAGAGGGCGGTCTGATTGACCTATGGAGGGAGTTTTTCCCCAAAGGACGAGATTATACCCACTACTCTCACCCACACTCAAAATTTTCAAGACTAGATTATCTGTTTATATTTGCAAAAGATAGACATAGGGTTACTAAATGTAGCATATGAACAATGGATCTGTCTGATCATGCCCCAGTATACGCATCAATAAATTTAAATAAAACTCGGAAACAAACAATATGCAGATTGAATTCAAGTATGTTAAATAATTCCCAATTCGTAACACGAATTAAAGTCGAAATTCATTATTACTTGAATGAGAATAACAATGATGAAGTATCCCCAGCAATACTTTGGGATGCCTGTAAAGCTACTTTAGCCAAGAAATTAAGGCAGGACAAGTTCAATAAACTACAATTTAACCTAAAAGAATTAGAAATGGAACATAAGAATAAACAAACTCAAAGACCAGGTTTACAAAAATAAATTAAAAAGATAAAAGAGGAAATTAATGAGATACATGACACCGTAACAGAAAAGTTGTTACGAAGCAGGTAGCAAATCGATGAAACTTTTAGCCCACAAACTCGTTTAACAACAAACAGATAGTACAATTTATAAAATTAGAGACCCTGAGACAAAAAAATATATACAAATAGTCAGAAATACATAAACAATTTGAAAACTTTTACAAAAAAACAAATGCAAGTAAACCCGAAATAGAGATTGACACTTTCTCATTAAATTTACCCAAGGTAAAAAAAGAACAAAATACAAATTTAATGCAGGAAATAACCGCAGGAGAATTACTAAATCAGAAAGCTAGACTCACAGATGGCTATAGGGCCGAATGGTATAAAAAGTTTAAGGAACAGTTAATTCCTATTCTTCTACCTGCCTCCAATACAGCTCTTCAGGGTTATTCCTATGTCTTGGAAAGAGGCTATTATCTCACCTATTCCAAAGGAAGGAAAAGACCAACTAGATTGTAGCTCCTACAGGCCCGTATCTGTCCTAAATGTAGACTATAAGTTATATACAGCCATACTGACCAGAAGAATAAAAAAATTACTGCCAGAACTAATACACTATGACCAGACAGGTTTTTACTTTACAACGACAAACACAGGACAGTGCCAGACGTACACTACACATAATGAAACATATCCAAGAAGCTAACACACCAGCAATGATAGTGAGCCTCGATGCTGAAAAAGCCTGATGGTCATATCATAGGTCTATGATATCATAGGAGGAGACGAACATAATATAGCCATGTTCGCAGAAGATGTGCTCATATATCTTGAAGATCCGGCAACATCATTTGTAAATCTCATGTCAATGTTAGATACATTTGGCTCTCAGGATATAGGCTGAATAAAAAAAAACAGAGGTTATCTGCTATAATTTTATACCCTTAGAAGACATAAGTAATAAATTTAAGATCCATTATAACACAGAGGTAATTAAATTTTTGGGTATTTATTTACCTAAAGATACTAATAAGTTGCTAGAAGTGAATTCTAAACCTCTAAACATTAAAATACAGAAAGATATGCAGAGGTGGAATGCAATTCCATTCTTAGATTTAGGAGAGAGAGCCAATATAATTAAAATGAACATGCTTCCTAGACTTTTATAATTGTTTCAGGCACTCCCAGTAAAGATTTCTGAAGAACAATTTAAAGAATGGGACAAGTGGGTTACAAGTTTTATTTGGAAAGGCAAAAAGCCCAGAATTCGGTATAGGACTGTCCAGTTACCCAAAGACAGAGGGGGTTTGGCTCTTCCGGCCTTTAAGGATTATTATATAGCTGCCCAGTTAAGGTCCATAGTTTTCTGGTGTAATTCAGAATACAAAGCTAGATGGAAACAAATTGAATGATCCTTTTTTTCAGAAATACCAGTCCAAGCAGTAATGCAGGATACAAAATTATTAACCACTTATATTGCTAAAAGACACCCATTGATTATGACTACTCTGGAAATATGGACCGAAACAATCAAAGAATACAAATTAGGAAGTCCTTTAACAATCTTGAGGTGGAGCATATACGATACTTCACTCCAAATAAACTAGATAATACCTTCAAACAGTTGATCGAGAAAGGAGTAACATCATATTACACTATTACAAATTTATTAACATTTCAGGAATTTAAAAGAAAATTTGATTTGAATATTAGAGATCTATATAAATATTTCCAAATAAGGCATTATTTCAACATGTCAATAAATAAAGAAGGGAACTGATTTTGTAAATATATTTTTGCTTGCTCACAAGGCCACAAAAATCTGTAAAATTATTTCAAAATTATATAAATCTCAAAAATCAACAATTAGATTCCACTTACCATATTAAAACAACTTGGGAAAAAGAAGGAAATTTGTCAATAAAAGAAGAAGATTGGAAAACTTTGTGTAAACTTCAGTGGCAAACTACATGCTCTTACCAGTGGAGGCTTTTTGCCTGGAAAATATTATCTGTTTTTTCATTACCCCAGTACAAAGAGTTACAGAGGAATTGGGAAGACTGGAGAGGAATTATATCTGAGATACAAAGGATGGAATCGCTCACTTTTACATTAAGACTGAAAAACAAAAGGGAGTTAATTTATGGAAGAGGTGGATGGATTATGTGGATGCAGAAGAATAGAAGTTCAAGATCTCAGCAAACTGTATTTAGTTACTAAGTAATGTAGAACTGTGCATAGGGATACCGTACTGTACTGTGTGTATATATATATATATATCGTCGCTGTCGGGCAGAATCCTCGCATCTCCAAAACCATTATTTTTCAGGAAATTATAAAAACTGCATATTTTTTGAGTTATTAAACATTGTATCGTTAAAGTTGGTATTATACCTTATATTGCTATCATATACTGTTGTCTACCAACATTAACACAACATTTCCCCAAAACCATGTTTAATCGGAGATACAAGGTTTATGACTTGGGAGCAGGGAGATACGAGATTACGCTGTCATTGATAAGAATGGTACGGACACAGACGTCGCTGCTGCCAGCAGTGTTCATCAAAGTCTGCTGTCGCGTTGAGCCTTTTGACAAGAGACGAGGCTTTAAGACCTAATGAAAGCTAATGATTGTGGTTACTGTCAGGACCCGGTCACGAACTCGGGTCTCCGGTGTGGTAAACCGTTGCTCAATAGAATGGGCCACAAGAGGTCGGTGGAACCCAGAAGATGAGGCAGACACAGTGATACCGGAGATGAATTTTAATATAAAAGGCGAAAATACTCCAGGCAAAAATATAATCCACAAGGACAAAAATAATCCCAAGAAATGAAGATAATGCCACACAGCAAAAAGGTAAATCCACAAAGTCAAAAAAAGGTAAATCCACAAGGAAAAACTGGATGCAAACAAAAAGACTCAAAAGGTAATCCAATCGCTCCAATGGGTAAACAAAAAGGCATCAAAAGATAAATCTCAGTGTAACCACAAAAAGTATGACAACTATCCTAGATAGGGTACTAACCTTCAAACACAGAGCAAAGAACTAAAGGAAACTAGGAGTTTAAATACACACAGGGCAAATGAGGCACAGGTGAAAACAATGACTAAAACGAAGGATATACAAAGATAGCAATAGTGAACCCTAATGTCCAAAAACCGGAACAACTCCAGTCAAAAGCTGACAGAATCCCCCCTCTAGGAATGGCTTCTGACGTTCCCACCAGTTTTCTCGGGATGGAGGACCCTGAATTGACGAATGAGGTCAGGGTCCAGAATGTCCTTGGCAGGAACCCAGGAGCGCTCCTCGGGACCGTAACCTTCCCAGTCCACTAGATACTGCCAGGACCGCTGCACCCGACGGGAGTCGAGTATCCGGCGGACGGTGTAAGCTGGTTGCCCCCCGATGACACGGGGCAGAGGGGGAGATCTGCCTGCTGGGACGAGAGGAGAAAAAACAACGGGTTTTAACAAATACACATGAAAAGTGGGGTTAATTTTGAGAGATCTGGGCAAGTGTAGACGATAGGTGACGGGGTTAACTCTCCTGGCAACTTTGAAGGGGCCAATGAACCTCTGAGACAGCTTGCGAGACTCCACCCGTAGTGGCAAGTTCCCAGTGGACAGCCAGACCTTCTGGCCAGGACGCAAGGAAGGGCTGGGGCGGCGATGTCTGTTGGCCTGCTGTTGGTATCGCTGAAAGGACTGCAGAAGTTTAAGCCGGGTCTTCTTCCAGGTAAGTCGACAACGTTTCACGAATTTCACGGCCGAGGGTACTCTGACTTCTGCCTCCTGGTCAGGAAACAATGGAGGTGCATAGCCAAACTGACTCTTGAAAGGGGACATAGGTGGATCCTATGAGCTGACAGAAAGCCTTCCAAAACCTTGAGGAGAACTGGGGACCCCTATCGGAAACCATATCCTGGGGGAGGCCAAAGACTCGTAACACGTGATTAATCACCAGTTCCGCTGTTTCCTTAGCGGAAGGTAATTTGGGCAAAGGAACGAACCTAGTTGCCTTGGAAAATCTGTCGATAATGACCAGGATGGCTGTATTACCCTGGTACGGGCGAAGACCAGTTATGAAATCCTGGGAGATATGGGACCAAGGCCGTTGGGGAATGGATGAAGGGTGAAGAAGTCCTTGAGGGCGTTGGTGAGAAGGTTTTCCTTGGCAGCACACGGGACACGCCTTGACAAAGGTGGTAACGTCTTCCTTTTTATGGTTGGCCACCAGAACTTCCGCTGAACAAACTCTAAGTTGCGACCAGTGCCCGGGTGACAGGTAAGACGAGAGGAGTGTGCCCACAGAAGGACCTTAGACCGCACCGCCTTGGGAACAAACAGTCGATTGGCAGGACCCCCTCTTGGACCCTGTTCAGTGGCTTGGGCTCGTCTAACGGTGTCCTCAAGTTGCCACGAGTTAGGGGCCACGATCTTTGTGCTGGGAAGGACGGGCATGTCTGTATCTTCTCGAGTGACCTGAGCGTAGACTCGGGATAACGCATCCAGCTTGAGGTTCTTCGACCCGGGTCGGTAGGTAAGGATGGACTGAAATTAGTTAAAGAAAAGAGACCACCGAGCTTGTCTGGAGTTCAACCGTTTTGCCTGCTGAATCTACTCCAGATTTTTGTGGTCCGTGAGTACTTGAAATGGCTGAGAAGCTCCTTCAAGCCAGTGTCTCCACTCCTCTAATGCCATCTTCACCGCTAGGAGTTCACGATCCCCCACATCGTAGTTTCTCTTGGCTGGAGTAAGTCAGTGCGAAAAGAAGGTGCAAGGATGGAGCTTCTTGTCTTCACCCCTCTGAAACAGCACAGCTCCAACACCAACTTCCGAGGCATCTACCTCCACCACAAAAGGTTCATCCGCCATAGGTAGTGTCAGAATGGGAGCAGAGAGAATGCGTAGCTTGAGCTCTTGGAAGGCCTTCTCTGTTTCTGTACCCCATAGAAAACCTGTCTTGCCACCCTTGGTTAAGGCCGAGAGAGGGGCCGCGATCGAACTGAAGTTCTTGATAAACTTTCGGTAAAAGTTCATTAAGCCCAAGAATCGTTGGACTTCTTTAAGGTTCTTAGGGATCGGCCAATCCGCTACCTCCTGAACCTTCCTGGGATCTATTTGGATGCGACCGGGTTCCACCACGAATCCTAGGAACTGCACTCGGGAAGCATGGAATTCGTATTTCTCTGATTTCACGTACAAATGACTGTCCAGGAAGCGTTTGAGTACTTGTCTGACATGTGTCGTGTGTTCCTGGAGGAACCTCGAAAAAATGAGAATATCATCCAGGTAAACAAACACAAAGATGTTCAACATGTCTCTAAGTACATCATTGATGAGCGCTTGGAATACAGCCGGGGCGTTGGTCAGACCGAAAGGCATCACCAAGTACTCATAATGACCGGTGGGTGTGTTGAAGCGGTCTTCCATTCGTCCCCATGCCTGATCCGCACGAGATGGTAAGCATTCTGCAGGTCGAGCTTGGTGAAAACGGCTGATCCCTGGAGCGGCTCGAAGGCTGTGGCCACGAAGGGTAGGGGGTAGCGGTTACGAATGGTTATTGCATTGAGTCCCCGATAGTCGATGCAAGGGCGTAATCCGCCGTCTTTTTTGGCCACAAAGAAAAACCCTGCTCCCGCGGGTGAAGTGGATGAGCGAATGAGTCCTGCTGCCTGTGCCTCCTTGATGTAGCTATCCATGGCTGTTCGCTCAGGAGGGGATAAGGAAAAGATCCGACCCCTGGGGGGAGAAGTGCCCGGAAGCAGGTCGATAGGACAATCATAATGCCTATGAGGTGGAAGCGTGGCAGCCCTTAGCTTACTAAATACCAGCTTAAGGTCATGGTAACACTCGGGAACTTGAGACAGGTCGATAGACTCTAAAGTCTCGGGAGAGGGACTCAGGGAACTCGAAAAGACAAGTGGCTTGACACGTAGGGCCCCACTGCTTGATAGCCCCCACCGACCAGTCTATGTTAGGGTTATGACGGTGCAGCCAGGGGTAACCAAGTACAAGGGGGAACTCGGAACAGGGGATGAGGTGAAAGCTGATCATTTCCTGATGTTGGGAAACTGAAAGCCGCAAAGGGGTAGTAGCACGGGTAACAAATCCAGGTCCTAGGGGCCTCCCATCCAGTGTGGCGATCCTTATGGGGTTCTCGAGAAAGTCTGATGAAATACTGTTCTCCTTTGCCCAGGTACCGTCCATGAAATTCCCTGCTGCTCCACAGTCCAACAGTGCTCGAAGCGACAACTCGTGGCCGTTCCAGGAAAGGGTGACTGGGATGAGGAGACAGGAGTTGGATGGGTGGGAGGTGGTGATGTTTCCCGTTACAGTTCTCCCAGACCTGTACGGGACGGAGCGTTTCCCCGGAGTCCAGAACATGAGGAGCGGAAGTGACCCGGTTTGCCGCAATACAGACAGCAGTGCTCCCTCATCCGGCGGTCTCTTTCAGCCTGGGAGATGCATCCGATCTGCATGGGTTCCGGTGGAGCCAGCGGGCATGAAGGTAGGGACTTGGGAATTACGGTACGGGATCTCTGGTTAAGCTCTCTCTCAGGCGTTGGTCAATACGCGAAGCCAGCTTGATCAGAGACTCGAGATTGTCCGGTAGTTCCCGGGTAGCCAGTTCATCTTGAATGACCTTGGAGAGACCCTTCTGGAAGCATACTGTAAGTGCCTCGTTGTTCCAGCCACTCGTAGCTGCCACTGTGCGGAACTGGATGGCATAGTCCATGACGCTGTGCCAGCCTTGACGGAGGGTCAAAAGCTGCTTGGCTGAATCAGAACCACTGGTAGAATCTTGGAAGACCCGTTTGAATTCCTCAACGAAGGCAGGGTAGCTGGCACAGCAGGAACTTTGAGCTTCCCACACGGCAGTGGCCCAGGCCAGGGCTTTGTCCGACAGCAGGGTGATGATGTATGCGATTTTGGACCGATCTGTAGGGAACGACAAGGGTTGCAGCTCGAAGGAGAGGAAACATTGTGTGAGGAAACCTTTACAAGCACTAGGATCACATGAGAACCGCTGAGGAGAGGGCAGACGAGGTTCAGCCAAAGGGTTGACTGCCACAGGCACTTGAATAGGAGCAGGCAGTTGAGCGGGAGAAGTTGTCGAGGGAAGTCGCTCAGACATCTGTTTAATGGAGGCCAGCATCTCCGCCAGAAGTTGGGAGTGTCTAGCCATCAAGGCCTCTAGCTGAACCAGAGCAGTTTCGTGAAGTTGGACAGCTCCTTTGTGATGGGCCAACGTGGTGAGGAGCTCCTGGGTACTGTTTGCCTCTGGGTTCATGTTGGCTCTGTGTTTCTGTCAGGACCCGGTCACGAACTCGGGTCTCCGGTGTGGTAAACCGTTGCTCAATAGAATGAGCCAGAAGAGGTCGGTGGAACCCAGAAGATGAGGCAGACACAGTGATACCAGAGATGAACTTTAATATAAAAGGCGAAAATACTCCATGCAAAAATATAATCCACAATGACAAAAATAATCCCAAGAAATGAAGATAATGCCACACAGCAAAAAGGTAAATCCACAAAGTCAAAAAAAAGGTAAATCCACAAGGAAAAACTGTATGCAAACAAAAAGACTCAAAAAGTAATCCCAATCGCTCCAATGGGTAAACAAAAAGGCATCAAAAGATAAATCTCAGTGTAACCACAAAAAGTATGACAACTATCCAAGATAGGGTTCTAACCTTCAAACACAGAGCAAAGAACTAAAGGAAACTAGGAGTTTAAATACACACAGGGCAAATGAGGCACAGGTGAAAACAATGACTAAAACAAAGGATAGACAAAGATAGCAATAGTGACCCCTAATGTCCAAAAACCGGAACAACTCCAGTCAAATGCTTACAGTTACATACATCTTCCTAAACTCTATTTTAAATGTTAGAGCTATGAGTGATGCAATACCAAAATAAAACGTTAAACGGGCTGTCTAATATAGTCGGAAATTAATCTCAGGGTTTGACATTAAGCATTGTCATGTGGTTGTCCTTCGGACAAGTAAATTTGACATTCACTTGTCCGAGTACAAAAATTACTTGTCCAAAGATAAAAAAAAGATATTTCATTTGAAATATAATATAATCAATATAATTGTTTCGGATTTAGATTGGTCAAGTTTGCTTCTAAGCATTTTAACTAGTGTCCGCTTTGGCCGCCTGAATTTGGTTATAGGCCTACTCTCTGTGACTGCTTTAAACAAAGGCAAGCAGTAATTATTATTAGTGTTAAGGATGTAAGTTATCTTTTTTTGCACATAGCACTGGTGCTAGAGAGGTTTAAAGTTTGGTAGCACAGGCAGAAATGTGCAAGTGTAGTTCAACATGAATAGGCAGATAACTGACAAAAGACATTGTTACATACAGATGGATAAATTAGGGACATTTCATTTTTAGTAGTGCTGTCATTCGATTAAAAAAAATAATCTGATTAATCACACATTTTAAAATATACTTTTACATTTGAATAATTTCACATTTAATCTTCAAATTGATGTAGAAACTACATATTTCTTTAACAGTGTCATTTTATGAATGAAAGAAAACATTTTGATATTAGTACTGTAACTGATGTCTCTATTAAATTGATTATTTTAACATTAATTATAGCCATTCAACAATATAATTGAGAGCTATCATGAAATATACAGAAATTGAAGGAAGTTCTCAAACACTTTACAGTCTTTAATGCTAAATTATAAATTAAATGCAGAAGAATTCTGATTAAAGCTACAAAATCACATTGATTTCTTCTTTTATTTTGTTCTTTGATTAACATTAGTGACAGGAGTCACAGCAGCACGTTTACGAACGTGGCCCCTTTAAGAGCTGTCTCAGTATGCAGATCTGACCGTCACCGCACTCCTATTTTCTCATCTCTTTGCATTCATTTAAGATTTTATTTTACACTTTGAAGTCTTGCTTAAGAAAATGCTAGACAAAACGGGCTTTCTGACATAATCTTGTATGGTTTTATCCATTCAAGCATGAAAGAGAACTTAACACGGATGCGCTGTCTGACAGAGATTCACCGACGCAGCCTTCAGCACATGACTGTTTACACCAGTCTGGACCTTGCGTTGCGTTTTGCCGCGTTCCACAGTTTATAAGCTGTCTATCTTCATTGAACGCATCAAAGCAACTGTTTAAAATCGCACTTAAGTGGTTTAAAAGCCTGTACACGAATAAGAGCGTGATTACATAATGTAACGCTAGACAAAGAATGTCAAAACAAACGGATGCTGCGTTAATTGCGTTAAATATTTTTCATGCGTTAATTTGAAAAAATTAATCGCATGCGTTAACGCGTTAACGTTGACAGCCCTAATTTTTAGATTACCTAAATTTGTTTTAATATTTCTAAGTTCTGTGTTTTTCCTTTTTTACTATACAACTTTACTATAGTATACAGTGTTTATCAATTTACTACAAGGGCACTTCAATTTTCTATAGTACACCACAGAATTTTTTGTCTGAGTGTTCAATTTAATGGGACTTTTATTTTGACGGGTCTTTGGGAAGACGCTTGTTTGCAGATAGCTTCACTCAAACACTAAAACGCTCGTAAAATAAACTCTCAGAGCAACTCTGGAGATGAAGTTCATGTGTTCATGTGTTCATGTCCTCATACAGTGCAGACGCAGATATATACTCGACCATCACTCGTGTTGTATGTTAAACTGTGCACATAATTCACTCAGACACGCAGAACAGCCAGATGATATTTAAATAACAGGATTCTGCGTCTGCGTGGACTCAGTGCGGTGCGCATTGATTATTGTTACACACAAACAAGCACAACCATGACAAACACGCAGCTCTGTCTAATGCATATATTCTTATTATTCTACATACTGTATACTTTGTATGTCGCACTGCTCTTTTTTTTCAAGTTACTTGTCCGGTCGGGCAAGTAAAATTCTCTCTCACTTGCCCATACAAAACATTCACTTGTCCCGGACAAGCGTTAAGCGTTATGTCGAGCCCTGAATCTGCACGCAAATAAAGTCGGCGGTCGCATTGAGCCTCTTGAAGTTCCTCTTTCAATTGTTAACCAAAGCTAACGACTGTGGTTACATACATCTTCATGAACTCTATTTTAAAGGTTTAAGAACTATAAGTGAATACAAAAAGCGATGAGCTGACTAGGCTGTCTAATAGGCGGAAATTAGCCGAATCTGCTCGCAAACTTACTTTCGTGGCTCACGGGCTTCCTTCTGCACCGAAGCATTACAGCTATCGATTTTTAACAAAAGAGGCCTACTCAAATGTATCTAACCTAACTATTTTCACTCGTTATTGTCTAAAAAACCTTCAATCAGGAGACGTACGCAGAGTGAAGAAGAGGTGGAGTTACGAGACTTCTCAGACAGTTGAAGTGTCCAATGGAGTTAAGAGATTTGCTCTCAAGCTATATTTTCAACACTTTAGATTGGTTAATAATTTGTAAAAATAACAGACCCACAATGGGGACTGACCAATAGCATCGATTTGTGAAAAAATATGAAATTGACCAAATTTGGACATAGGAGGATTCCGCCCGACAGCGACGATATATATATATATATATGGTAACACTTTACTTGGACATCAACGCATCTTTTTTTAAATTATTATTATTTTACAGACATCAACACATCTGTAAACAAGCCGGAACATTAGAACGACAAAATCGGTAACGAGAGCCAATAGCATTTCACACTCAACGCTGACGCAATGACGCTGTCTGTCGTGAGACAGACGAAAGCCAATGATATTTCACTATTAAGGCTGATGTAACTTGGCGCCAGATTTGAAAATCTGGAAACACAGCAGAAACCGGAAGACATCAGATGGTGATCGCTTTCGCGTTTGTTCCTCATATAAATCAATTGTTTCACCTCGGTACACTTGGAATTTTTGTACGTTTTAAACATTTTAACTGTTTTGTATCTGTATCATGCGTTTTCTGTTATTTAATAAATAAATGCGTTGTGTTACTTGCTCAAACGGCCTGAATATCTGTGTATGTGTAATGTAAATACAGTTATCACGACATTTTGAAATGAAAATAAAACCACAACACATGCTTTTGTTGCAAAATAATACCCCAAAATGTAAATTTTTAATGATGGTAGGCGATAGTCTTGCGTACTGCCGGGAGTGGCGTTAATTTAGTCAATGTTTGTTGTATTTGAGGAAGGGACAAATGACATACGTATGTTATATGGGTTGGAGGATGTTGCATTCAAATGTCTTTAAGTGTTAATACTCAAATAGTTTTATAACAGTGTCATGAATACTTGTCTTGACCTCAACTACAGTGGTACGAATTAACATGTTTATGACAGATTTATGACAGGTTATGTTGTCTTGGTAATGTCAAGTTGTCATGACAAAGATACTGACAGGTTATGATTTATTGCTTTATGTCAAGTTTTCATAACAAAAATCTTTTTTTTCTTTTTCTTTTTTCTTCTTGTTCTTTCTACATCTGTTGTTCCAAAGAGTTTTAAGCAGGATATTGTATAGTATAAACTAGGGGTGTAACGATACACTCAGCTCACAATTCGGTACATATCTCGATGCTGGGTTCACGATACGATACACATCTCGATATTCTGAACAAAATTCAAAAATGAAACTGAAATTCAAATAACATTTATTTTCAAAATATTAACAATTTCAGTAACTTATTTTGTTGCACATACAACTTAATAAAGAATTTTAACATTTTAAGGCTTAACTGAAATTAGAATTAAGATCAGTGTCAATTTTGACAGAAAATTTTGATTTAGTTTTAGTCATTGTCTTTTGACTAAAATGCAATTTAGTTTTAGTCATCCCAATTTATCATAGTTTTAGTCTATTTTTAGTAGACTAAATCTACATTATATTAGTCTATTAAAATATATCTGGATTAACTCTGGATTAAATGTTGTATGGAACATTTAATTACACCAATTAAATGTTTCGACATAATTTACTTTACCTTGGAATTAAATTAAACCAGGTCATTACCTTTATTTTTCAGAAAAGTTGAGTAACTACTGGATATGCATTGTTGTAAAAGAGAATAGCAGTTCATTCAGTCTCATTTTGAGTCAATTGACTCATTCGTTCAGTGAAGGGCGTGTTCATTCAGTACATTCAACCAACGAAACGCTCTGACAGAGCTCACACTCAAGCGCTATTGGCTCGTGTCTCTTTGAAGCTTCGCTGTCTTTGCTTGAGACAGTAATGATTGAGAAAAATCTTTCAAAAAGACATATTACATAAACTGTATTACATTTCTTCAATCATGCAAATCACATACTTATTTTTTAGCATGTCATTCGATCATTTAATATACAGTACGACTCACTTCATCGCTTCTCTGATTGGAACAGTGCTGGTTTCTTTTGGCTTACTTTGTTGCATATCACGTTAGCGGATAAATTAACATTGGCATTTAAAAACGTTTGTGCTGCCTTTGTAATGAGTTTCGGGGTGATTTGCCTGCAGTCAAGTTTGCTGTGTTTGAACGGCGATTGTGAAGGAAAATATGATGCTTTGTAAACCACTTGGAGACACAGATTGTGTCTTGTGCTTCTCTATCTACCGCATATGTGAGATAAGCACACGTGACACGCTGCAGAGTAGGTAGCGTCTTGACCGCTGAACGAATAGAATTAAACATATTGTAAAATATCCCCATCTCTCTACGATGCGCATCGTAACATTTTTGCTTCGCAAAATATTGTAATACGAAGTATCATTACACCCCTAGTATAAACCTTAATGGAGGTCAGGTGAGAACATTGTATTCAATTTCACCAAAACTTTGTACACTGAAAAAAATGATACTTTAAACGAACTTAATTAAATTATGGACAGTGGTTCCAAACAACATAAATATGTTATCTCTACTCAAATACTTAATGTGTGATGAACTAAACTGAACTGAGTAAACTTAAACAACCATGTCCAAATAATGTCCAAATAACTTGAATCAAATAAGTTCATCTTACTAAAAGTATTTAAGTAGAGATAACATGTTTCCATTATGTGGAACCACTGTCCATAATTGAATTAAGTTAGTTTAAGGTAAGATATTAGCTGTTATTTTTAACACACTAAATAAGCTAAATAAAGCTCTTATTGTTCGGAGTTAGCCAGAAGTTGGTTTTGTTAAACTTTCGGCTTAGCCCAAGTACGTGCTTTTTTATTAAAGCAATTTTAAATCTGGCTAGCAGGTCCTCAACCCAAGCACATGCTCTACACTTTATCACAATGCCCCAAAACCATTAACATACCAGAAACTCTTTTAAATAAAAACAAAAGATGACATTAAACATGAACAAATATCCCTGTTTCATCATTTTGATAAAAGACGTATAAAATAACATTTTACAACTAAATAAATTTATGTTGTGTTAACTTGATTTATTTTAGTAAATTGAACAAGCATCAAATATGATTTTGATCTACTTGATTGAAACATGTTAATTTAAAATGTAAACATTTAGTTAAGCCAAAGCATTACTGTTTTTAGTCCGTTTAACACAATGCAATTGTGTTTGAACATAAAACCTAATACAATGTTGTGATAAGGTATATCAGGAGAATGCCTTTATCTTCTATACATTTAATTAAAGGTATCTCAATTTTTTTTGTTTAAAGTGCTACTGTAAATTATGTGGTGTCTTATACCTAACACTAAAAATGTTCATTAGGCCAAAATAATATTTTACTGTGTATTGTAAGGTAACTTACAGGGGTTTTTACTTGTTTTTTTGCAAAATAACTAATATTTAAAAGTGATGCTGTATGAAAACAGCCTGTTTTAGAGAAGGAAAGCTAAATTAAGTTGATCCTATGGGGAAAATGTAATAAAACAATATTTTCTGAGAGTTTAGTATCCTAAAATAGTCTTTTTACAGCACTGGGATACAGATTGTGTAGCAATTACATATGTTGGAGAACTGTATCAAAAACATACGCAATGCAAAATAATGAGCACAAAAAGGTCATGATGAGAATAATAAAGTAGTTATAAAGTATAATAAAGTAGAAAGAAAAATAAAGTAGTTTTCTTCCTTCTCAAGCTCTTGTTTCTGAAGCATTTGGCTCTATACTCTTTCAATGGCTGTATTAATGAGTGCCTGCACACTGACAGATGTGTTTTTAGGAAGAAGGCTTTAGTCAGGAGGTCAGCTTTCACCTCTCTGAGAGAAAGAGAGACTGCCTCAATCACAGGAAGCAATTACTCCCTGATGCTGGACACTGTTGCCATGACGATGCATCACTTGCTGTCGAACCCTTCTCCACTTCCAGTGCACCCTTTCTCTTTCTGTCTCGGATGGAGGAGCTGTGGTGCTCTCTTGGCAGTGTTACCACAGCCAGTTCTTTACTAGCACTCAACATCAAAGCCACAAATGCAATCAGAGACAATTTCATTTAGTTTAGTGGCATTTTGATGTACGTGTTCATGGAATTCTGAAGCAGTGCGCTGCCTGTATGAGAAAGCAAAACAACAAAGCCAAAACCTAGGGCTGGATTGTTGCTGGAAATTGATTCCAAAATTAATTGATTCCTCGATTTCAAAGGTTCATTTAGCTGAACTAACTCTTTAAGAGTCTTCAGAAAAAAAGCTTATAGATGCAATCTAGGGCTGTGGAATCGCGATGCTGACATGACATATTTTGCAACGATGCACTAAAAAAAAGGTTTTATGTAGATATAAATAGTAAATAAACCAACACATAACAAATCATATAAATAGGTTTGGTCTTTCTTTTCAGGCAGATTGTAAAACAGCTGCGTGTGAATAAAGCACGACATGTTTCTCACGACATGTTTTTAAACCTGGATGACTGTTTAAAGCTGTTAAAGCTGGAGAGTGCTATTTTGAGTCTGCACCGTTAGCAATATACTTGCATGTAAAAAAAAAAAAGAGAAGGCAAGACAAGAAAGAACGGCCGCAATGAAAAATGTGAGTCTAATATGAAGTGAAGAGACACTTAATACCTGATCTCTAGACATCTGTTTGAACTGGAGGACAAGATCATCTATTTGTCCTTTCCACTGCAGAAATCTGCCATATGTGCATATGCTGTTATGCATGTAAAGGCTATTTCTCGTACTAAACACGATTTGTCTAAAAATAAATCTAACCGAGCTCAATATCTATTAGGTCATCTTGAACTCGGCTTTCGTTGATCAATAGATCGCACAGCTTGGCCTGGAAATCTGCACAGAGGGCAAAGTATGCACTTTTTTGCAATTTTTTTTGTCCAGAAAAATGTCACCTGGCTTAGGCTGTTGCCTCCTGACGCAATCCATACGAAAGACAAAGCAAATTTCTAATGCAATCAATGAAATGCAGGGATGCAGCTATTCTGCAGCCTTGGAGGAAGTGTCTGCCGTGCTTGTCCCCAGACACCTGAACTATATATCATCCTCCTCAACAGCCTGTGTTAATACAGTGAAGTATCTCTTTACTTTTTAGAACTGCATTATTTTATGAGTCTGCCATGTGCTGCTGTGTCCTTTATATAACTTAACAGTGCTCTTTAGGAATGTAATTTATGAGCTTTAGAGCTAGAACTAAACTTTAACAGCTCTGAATAGAGACATTTATGAGTATGTCATCTTTTACAGGCCTTTCCCCCTTTAGTGAACTAAAAAGCTCCTTATTAGGAAGGTTGCTATATTCCATATACTGTACAAGAGAAATACATTATTTAGGACATGACCTCTCTTTTTAACCGTTTGCATACTGTTTTTGCACTATCTGCCTGACCGGGGGGGCTGCTTTAGAATTTTAAAGTTTTACTTAATTAATATTGCATATAGGAATTTATTATCTGTTATATTTGACCTGTGCTTCTCTCTCCTTTATCCTAAATATCCTAAATGTGTGCTCTCACTGAGCGTGTGTGTGTGTGCGTACTTATCTGTGTACGTACGTGTGTGTGTGTGTGTTGTGTGTGTGTGCGTGCGCATCCGTGTGTGTGTGTGTCTCTGTGTCTGTGTGTGTTGGTGCGTGTGCGTGTTCTGTGTGTGGAGTGTTTTGTGTGTTGGTGTGTCTGTCTTCTGTGTTTTCAACCTTTTCTTGTTTTTGCAGGTACAACTTTGATTGTTTTGCTTGTAGTCAATGTGTCTCATGTGCAGCTGCTTTGTAACAATGAAAATTGTAAAAGCGCTATATAAATAAAGTTGAGTTGAGTATTATTTTAAAACCTTTTGATCTGAAGGCGTGTGCTTAAATGTCTGAAATTAGTTTTGTAGACAAAAATACAATTTTGCAAACATGCATTTTTTTCATGACAAAACGAACATTTCATTTAATAAAAAATGTTTTTGAAATGGATGACTTTGACTTAACTGCGAAGAAAGAACAGCCAATAAGAGCGATGAGCTTTCTTAAAAATCTGCGCGTTTCAGAGAGGCGGGGCAAAGAGGACACATACAAACAAGCACGGTATGTGGAAAATACAGCGTTTTTGAACCTTAAATCATGTATACACATTGCATTACATCTAAAACAAACGATTATATTCGTTTTAGCCGTGTCATATGACTCCTTTAAACAGTGTTTGAGTCACAGCGTAGTGTATTGATCTTCTATTGGTCACACGTCGTTGTGTGATAAAAATGTGCAGGTCAGAGTTCACTAAACTTGACCCTTGAAATGCGGCAAAATGTGAAATTCGCATGCTTATGAATGGACGTCAATGGAACAAAAGTCTAGTGTGACTGCAGAATTAGTCCTTAACCGGCCCTTTGACACTGTGGTCTTATTTGTGGTCCGTTTATAGATTTTTTTAGTAGTTTAAAACCTTCCACCCTTACATCACTGAAATATGTTTTTTGCTAGCAGACGAGCTTTATAGTGAGTTTAATTGACAGAAATCGTGTTCTCGGATGGGTGCTTTTTCCATTCCTTTCTTTGCAGAAAGTCTATGATGAATCATTGGTACATTTACTGTACTTCAGAAATATTGTTGAAGTGGCGGAATATGTTTTTTGTTCTTCTGAGAGATTATAGGGCACATGCTTGCTGTGTACATCTATTCAGAGCCATTTTGTTTAATTCACTTGCAGTAGTGTTTGAAACACAATAGAGCACTAGACAGCTGATGCAGAGGCAACACAGAGTACTTGCATTATAATCTATAGTGTGTGTTCTGAAGAAGCAATTTTCTTTTATAAAGAAAACATAATGGAGTGCAGTAGATTTTTTTTTTTCACTTTTACTGGTGAACTGAAATTGAAACTAAAGGAATAGTTCCCTCAGAAATAAAAAGTTGATCATTTTCTTACCCTCGTGTCGTTCTAACCCCGTATAACTTGCATTCTACAAGAATACAAAAGGTCATGTTTTTGAAGAACAATACTGGCCATTCTTCTCTATATGCACTGTATATAAAGTAATGTTAAATTCATAAAAATAATACAAGGACAATACAAGTACATAAGAAAGAAAAGTCACATATGAGATCTCTTTAATATCTTATTTCTCCTTGACATCAATGAGATTAAATGAGGAGTAAATTTTGTCCCTGCATGTCAGATATTTATCACAAAAAAATACTGTGAAATCTCACGTCTCAATTAAAAGAGATCTCAACAATATCATAAACTGAGCTCATGTTTGCCATGTCTGCAATAAAAAAATACTGCTTTTTTCTGTTGTCAATTTCGACCAATATTTTGGTCTGTTTCTAAAGCAAATAGTATCATGATGCTTTTCATATCCCTATTTACTTTCACTTTATGAAAAAAGCAGCTTGAATGTTCTGCAAAACATCTCCTTTTATGTTTAACAGAAAGAAAAAATCAAATTGCGCAAAGGCGAGCAAATGAAACGGAATCTTCATTCTGGGTGAACTTTTGCTTTAATTCTGTTTTTGTTAGGTTTGTTTGATGAGTGATAGCCAGCTGTGGGTTTAAGAGAGAACAGATTTGTGGTAATAGCTTGTATTCAGGGAAATGGGATGCCTTGCTTGAAAACGTTCGGTGTAATTTACAGATCTATTCTGAAAACCATTTGTTTATTTCCTCTCACCCACATCATTTTCAGAATGAATGTGTCATTATGTAAGAGATGGAGGGATGCAATACAGGATTCTCATTGATGTTGAATATGATTACAAAATGAATTTTGCGCTTTGTGTTAGTGAAACGTAAACTCCAATAACAAGAAAAAACACATGAAACTCGAAAGGCTTAAAATATAATCAGCCAGTGTTTTGAGAATATAGCTGTACCACTTCAATTTCCTGCTGCTGAGTTAAGAAAATGTTTGTGTTTTAGAAATGTGTGAAACTAAAAGGGTGGTGTGGAATATTATACTACGGAGTACAAACCTACAGCAAGTTGAATAAAAACACATCCAGGTCATATTTTAACCCAAAATGAAAGAAAAAAAACCCTGTAAAGTGGAAAGAAAATTACACTTTTCCTGTATGACCCATACAGACACGTTTTTTTTAAGTTCAAATCCACCAATGTTAATTCACTCTATTGTCTCTAATATTTATTACTGCAATGCAAAAGCCTAATTTTATTTGGTCTAATTGGTTAGGACATCTGATTATTGTCAATAGTAATTAGAATTACATTTTTATTAATGTAATACAGTAATTATTATTGCTGTATTACGCTGCAACACCGTTCTTTTTAGTACAACGAATAAAATACTTTTTGAAATACACTTTTGAAATTATGAAAATGAGTAATAAAAATAATTTTATTTGACTGGTTGTTTGTTTCTCATTACACTAATGATAACTCGGAGGGAAATAATTGGCATTACGAATAAATGATCATTATGCTAATATAACTTACACAGGTTTCATGAAAATAATTTTGTCATTCTTTTGATTATGGGATGAAATATGACCCCAAGAAAGGTCCTTTACAGGTTGTATGAGATTCACCTAGCTGGAGGCCACAGATGCTTTTCAGGTATGCTGTCCAGATGAGTACAACCTCTTTTGAGGTCACCGTCTCCAGAGGGACGGAGTCAGCGACAATGAGAGCATGAAATAGTGTATGTCCAACTGGCCTCTCTTCCTCTCCCCCATTGTGAGATTAATGCCACGTGGAGGAAATATAACAGATAGTTTAATTAAGTGCCAGGGCACAAGATTCATCGACTAATTTCTGCAGCTGACAGCGCAAATGAGAGTTCAAAGGTGCGAGCCGAGGAGACACCCTTGAGTGGCTCCGTGTTTAATGAATTGAGCGCTTTTCCTATAAAGTTCCTCCATAAAGCAGCAAGCACATTAAAGCGCGCATTCAATGTGCCAGGACAACCTGCCTGCCTTATATACTACACCAGCGCTTGTACCTGACCAGAGAGAACACACTCTCGTGTCCTCTGCTGTAATGCTTTAGCTGCACTAGCACTGCAAAAGCGACATGCATTCATTAGACCTGCGAGGGTGTCCTTAATGATGATATATAACTTAATGAAGAATTTGGAATTGCTTGGATTTCTGCATGAGTGTTCTTTAAAAATGAGACGCTGTATTTCTTTGTCGTGAAGGGATAGTTCACCCATAAATAACAATTTTGTCATACTTGCATTTAAGATGTTCCAAATATGTATGACTTTTTGTCAAACACAAAATGAGATGCTATGCAGAATGCACTAAAAGTGAATGGGTCTTCTAAAATATAAACTTTTGTGCTTTTCCACTTAATTTGTAAGTCATTATACACAAAAACTCTCCACTCATCCGATTGGACAATGGAAAAAAGTACACATGACGTCAGGCGCTTTTCTGCTCAGAGTTGAGTTTTTTTCAACTTCGGGCGCTCAAAGCGTTCCGCCTAAAATGCGAGGCTCTGCAGGCGGCAGAAACGCGAGGTGCCCGGCGCGCATAAGCAGCGCACAAAACGCTCCCTGCCAACTGAAAACAATTCAAAAGAGGCGCGTCTCACCGCTAAAGACGCGTTCTGTCTGATCAGACCCTTATGGGTATTTTAATGGGATACATGTGCCTGCTTTTGGGAGCACAGCCTCTTGATACGGGGGTAGATTGTGGATCGTGCTCCATTGACAGGCGCTGCCTTTTTTGTTTTTCACGTACGCCAGGGATGAGAACGCTAGCTCACACAAGTAGGACGTTGAAAACGGCAACATCACTCTGGCGGTTTGACATGATCACTTCTGGTGCGCACCCGGGTTCGATTAACGTCAGAGTTCGGTTCATTTGGGTGATGTGAAGGCTGTCTTCTGAACCTGGGTGCGCACCTGCGAACTGTACCCGAGTCCGCTTAAGAGTACGATCACACAGAACGCGCTTTTCATGTTCGAAAACGGGAGGCGCGCTGCGCTGCTCTTTTGATTGGCTCTTTGAAAAAAGAAGCGTGCAGCGGTTTTTTTATGTTGCTAGGTAACCATCAAAACAGCTGTCCTGTCAGTCAAGGATTATAGTGCGATCGCTCTAGTTGCTGTTAACTGTCATATTATCAGAAACTTTAAAAAGGTACAAGCAGAGGGCGTTTGCTCGGACCTTTCTCGGTTAACCCGTGTCAGCCAGCACAAGTTTCTCCTTCATCATTGCAGTCTCCGGACGTTTCAATTAACTGTAAAGTTCCGTCACCGTATCGGAAGGCCCGCCTCTCCACTCATTCGATTGGACAATGGAAAAAAGCACACATGAAGTGAAGCGCTTTTCTGCTCAGAGTTGAGTTTTTTTCAACTTCGGGCGCTCAGAGCGCTCCGCCTAAAACGCGAGGCGCTGCATGCGGCAGAAACGCGATGCGCCCGGCGCGCATAAGCAGCGCGCAAAACGCTCCCTGCCAACTGAAAACAATTCAAAAGAGGTGCGTCTCACAGCAAAAGGCGCGTTGTGTCTGATCAGGCCCTAAAGAGGAAGGTGTGGGTGCGGTTTACGTGAACTACAGTAGCCTAATTAGCTGCTGATATGAACGCAATCGTACCAAATCGCAGAAGTGAACCGCTATTAATTACATATTATTTGGTAAAATTGTGTGCTTTTGTGTGTGTTTCACTCACTTTTCTGACGAGCGTGACGCGCTCCAAGCAGAGAGCTATAGTCTCATTTCTGTGCGCCTTCATAAAAAAATATTTAAACTTTACATATGTATGAAATGTTTTTTCGCGTATTTTCAGTTTCGTTTGGACATGCTCATATGTTGGTGCTTTGATATATTTTAAAATATGTGATGTAAAAGATTATTTTTAATTGTTACTGGAAAAAAGCTGAGATTTGGCGGCATCCCTAGCCAGTTGTGGCGGCAACCCACCCACTTTGGGAACCACTGCTCTAACCCTTACAATTAAACAGTTTTTCATGTTTTTAAGTCTCCTATGTTTTCTGAATGACTAACCTATGCGTAACAGTATAGTTGATTTTTGTTCATCAGCGTGAATTGGCTGAATAATGTAATGTTAATGAACCTGTGGTAAGCCCACATTATAAAATGGAATATTTCAGAATTATTGCTGCTTAGGTAAGAAAGGTTTATATGGTCCATCTAAAGCAATGAGTAAATTGACATTGAGGAAGACTTTATGCCTATTATGCAGCGCTGGGAAGAAACGTGGCTAATAGCATAAACTTACAAGGTGTCTCTGCAGATAGATTGCCTTCAGAAATAATAAATGATGTGTGAATAAGTAGGCTATATTTAAATTACTTGTATTTGCATTATTCATACACTTCAATCTTCATTTTTTATCAACAAAGAAACCTCGCAAGGAGGATTAAGCACTGTTATCAGAAAGGTTAGATTTCACAAAAATAAAAACCGTTACCCAGAAGCCCCCTGTTGTATTTATGGCACATTTTGTCTATTGTATGAATCTTTAAACTGACCTCTGATTTATAGTTTAGATTTATCTTTTATAAACTACAAATCATGAATGCACATTGGGTTGTGGCCTATTTTCAAAGCATAGAAAATGTTACTAGTTCACATCTATCACATTTTGACTGTTGCCATCAACCCTTGTAGTATAAATTTTTTAATTAAAAATGGGGAATATTTAGTATTAAAGCGCTTTCTTCTCTCTTCTGTGGACTTTTTATTCATTTTAAGTCCAATTTATCTGATTTCTCTACTGACATGCTGACTTTTGCTCTGCTTTTGTAGAGTGCATGCAGAAGGTGTGCTACAAAATAATTATTATCTGGTCGAGTTATCAATTATCACCTTGGTTGAGTTTTAAAGTCATGGTCTGTATTTATTTGTCTTTATTTGTCTTTTTATTATAGTTAATATAATTACACATTATTTAATAACATTTGTCAAAATACCACAGTTTGAACAATATCATAGGAGTATGCACATTCTCTTCTCCTTATTTGTGCTGTCTGGATTGCTGGGGATGTACAGTATAACTATTAGATATATTTTTGATTTCACCTTCTTTATGCCATTTAAAGTGAAGAAATTCTCAAAAAAATTCAAATGTATCTGTTTTAACCATCATCTTGTGGGTTGCCCTAATCATAAAAATGTTATATCCCCTGTGGTTCTAACAAATTAGTGCTTCATTACAGTGTTTTATGTTGCTTTTGTTCAGTCTTTATAATGCGGTGAAAGATAAGCAGTTTCTCCCCTTTTACGAATACTTTATTCTGCACATCTCTTTTTAGAGGAACTTCGAAAGTTGAGCTGGTCTGGAATTCCACGGCAGGTGCGCCCCATCACGTGGAAACTGCTCTCAGTAAGTAGAACAATCACAGCACCCAGTTCTGCTTCAAACGTCCAACTCATTAAAACATTACTACAGCACACATCCAATAAAAGACAAATTAAAGAATACATAATACATTCTAGATAAATACACATTTATAAGTAATTAGGCTTCTTGCTAATGACTTAAATTTCCTAGAAGCTCAGAGGTCCAGTGGACTAAAGACTAATGTGCACTGAAGCGTTGCAGTCTTTGTAAATGGAACCTCTAGAGGTGTTGCGTCTTTAGAGACTATTTATTGCATTTCTTTGATTCTTTTTAATGGTTGAATTAATACATATTTAAGTGTAATTTCTTTTGCAGAATTTATTCCCTTAAAATTACATACATTTAATAAAATGTAAAAAATAATAGGGCTGTCCAAGTTATTTCTTATAAGCAAAAAAAAAAAATGTAAAGGAAAACAAAAATTAAGTTAAAAAATTGAAAATTACATTAAAACGAATGATAATAAAACTGAGAAATGAAAAATGTGGTCATGCGTATAGCTTTATTGTTTCAGCACTACTGAAAGTCAGACACAATTAATCACACACTTGTGTTCGCTCTCTTTCTCTGTCACATGCACCCCTTGTTACTGCAGTAACTAGAACCTGCCTGAGATGGCTGCCTTTAATCTAAAGTGATGCTGTAGAATGAGTAATTATGGCATTGGCTGAACATTGTTGTTAGAAAGTAATTCTTCAGTCAGAAGTATTTTCAGAAAAATAACCTTAAAAATGTCTTGACATTTTGCAGATGCTTTTATCCAAAGCAAATTGATGAGGAAATCATTTTCTTCCTTTTAGAAGTATTCATGCAGTTTTTTTTGCTTATTTATTTTTGTGTCATACGCAGTCCATATTTTGGTTGATTTTTTATTTTTGTTGCAGACGTTTACAAATATGCGGTTGCTCTTGATTCAGCATATACATAGTGATACTTTAGACACATCAAACTAAACTACGTAACTGTCATATGAAATCCGTTAAATTTTTTCCAAATTCATTTTTAAACTTTAACGGAAGGAACCAGATTGGCCGACCTGTACATGCTTACTCAGTGGATGGACAACTGTCAGGATAGGATCTACATATAACACATAGCCAAGCATGTATAGTCAAGACAAACTGAGAGAGAATACATCTTGAGTACTTACAGTGGCAAACGTTAGCAAATGCAGCTTGAACACACACACCTGACACGTAACATGAGCCTTCTCACTGTTCCCTCTCCCGGGTTTCTACTAATACCCTTATGAATGTTTTAGAAACAGCGACGACAAAGTTGTCTTTGTTTAATCTCCGGTGGTTGGCTAACTGTTAGTTGTACAACTAACAAAGTATGTTAGCTTGTATGCACTAAAAAAAGGTTAACGTTACGTGAAAAATAACTTAACTTGTTCCCCGGGTCCTTATTAGGTGGGGATACATGAGAGGTTTTTAGACACATACCCAAACTATAATCCATACCAACAAAAGACAATAGTTTATTAAGTGATAATGTGTGCACTGTAAATGCATGCGTCTTTGATGATCGTTTCTGTGAAGTCCGCTAGTTTTATTGTGTTTATCTACAACTGTCATCGTTTTTTCTGGCAATGGCAGCTGGTATGTGTTAGAATGTCAGATTAGAGCCTTCACTCTGTTGATTCTGGCACTCAGAAACACAGCAAGATAATATTTTAAACTCTTTATGTAGCCGAATCTGTGCTGATTTGTATTGGCCGCCTCCAGTTTTCCCTTGCTTTTGCCTCCAGCTAAATGAGCGGGTATGGTCCGGCCGCCCCGCTTCCGCCCGCATGACATAATTTTTGTCATCAGGAGGGTCCGCGGTCGTCCGCTCACCCCGTCCGCGTGCAGCACATTTTTTGAGACTGCGTGGACGTGACGTGCACAACAGCCAGGGCCAGCCCAAGCCTTTATGGGGCCTTAAGCAGAATTTTATTTGGGGGTCCCCCTGTGTCCCCAATACAATCGACTATTGTCAATGTTTGATTATACGACGTACACTTTAAACCTAACACACCCAGTTCTATTAGTTGTAGCTGTGTTTGGGATGTATGTCATAAATGTCATAAAAACAAAAACACATAAACCTTGCATTAATAAGTGTTTGTGATTGTCAAAACATTTGATCAATACTTCAAATTATTTATTATTATTTAACCACAACCTATAAAAAAAAGCCTCAGAAGCCACACAGCCCTTGATGATGATTTAATCTTTTTAAATTTTTATTTAGTGTATTTACTTGCACACAATTATTCTTAACCTTATCCCAAGATAAAACGCTGAATTGACAGATAATTATAAATTACATGAATCACGTAAATCAGTATTTTGTCGTATTGCAATGTTGCGTTTAGTTAGTAATTTCACAAATTTTGACGCACACCACAGAAAAAATAGTGGGTACTACCCTACGTTAGTGTTGTCATGATACCAAATTTCGGTACCAGTCGGTACTAAATGTGACGATACTTGCATTTCCCGCTATCATTTTGAGCGATGTTGAGCAAATTATGAAAGACCTCTGATTGGCTATTGTGTTTCTAAGGTCATCGGATATGTCTTTGAATGGCTCCTTACTGAGCGCTTGCGCTACCAAACCCAGAAGCGTGTGATATGGTCATTGCATTGCACTCTCTACTGAGCGCTTACACAGATACACACGGAAGCGTTTGAAAGTCTATCAAAGTAAAAATCAAAGGCTTCCGTGTGTTGCTGTGTAAGCGCTCGGTATGTGTGTCGTGACTACATCACAAAAAACGGCGAGGCCCTAAGCAGCCACTTAGTTTGCTTATAGTGAGGGCCGGCTCTGACAACAGCGCATGCGTGAGAAAAGTGCACTAGTCCACTAGAGGTCAATACACACACAGAAAGTGTGCAGTGTGCCGTTGTTGAAGAAGAATGATACAAAACCAACACGCTGAAACCAAGAACAGTAAGCTAAGAAGCATATCCTTCTCCATACTGTTTGGTTGTTGCTCTTGTTGTCTGCTCGGATTGTTTGCGATGGCTAATGACTTCCTCTATTATTAATTTGCTGTGGGTCGGTGAATGACGCAACTCAGCGCTGCCCTCTGACGGTCTGGTAGAGCACACATACTCATTTGTACTGCGCATGTGTCGAACTCGGACGTCTGCACTTAATATGTGATGAGCATGCTCAAGAAGCTGCGCGTTTGTGTGCGAGATGGACACGGATGCGGAAAGTCAAGTATACGGCTTAATGCCGTGACGTAATCGTGACGCCGACTCAGATATGCGACTGCAATAACTATTTTAGTGATACATTCCTTGGAAAGTTTTAAAATGAGCCTAAAAATGCCATGGAAAATTACACTTACTTTCATCTCTTTTATTAGACAAATAAACGCCAAAGCTATGTTATTAGTGTTATTGTTTTCAAGACTATTTAATTAATTTGTTTACCTAAACATTATAATACTGTTTTTATCATCTCGTGCACTCAAGTCTTTTTATGGAACACAAAAGGAGAACTTGAAGAACTGTTATTTAGCTCTTGCTGTATAATGATTGTTCATAGTGACAAGACGCTGTCAAACTTATAAAAGGACAAAACAATACCATAAAAGTATGATAAAAGTAGGTTTGGCCCACAGAGTGCTGTGCTCTGCTGTTGTTCTGAAGACAAACAATAGCATTGTGCGAGGAACTCTAAATTCACTTCTGCTTAATATTACGTCTAGCCCGCATTCGCATCCATATTACAATTCTAGATGCTAGTGGGTTTGGCTTGTTGTGTGGTTTCAGCCTCTGACACAGGCGGGCAGGATTCTGCCGTCATGCATACACTGATAGATGAAGTGCCACTCTTAACCAGGATGGCGCAAAGGGAGGAGTTATTATATTTTCGACCCCATTTAGACAAGTTTAAGATCTCGCATACATAGAACGTCCAGTTCACCCATCTGACCTTCATTTGCCTATAGGTAGCTCATCTGTCATTTTGACTTGAACCCTGGACGGCAGCCCCATTCAATCAAACCGCATCGATCCACACTATTGAGCTGCTGCTCAGGTGTGTGGCGTGTGAGTTCATCGCTATGTGTGTGCATTTGTGTTTGAGCAACTGTGAACAGCTGGAACTCATCCTTTAACAAGAGTAATGACTGGCGGAGGGTGGCGTCACCGTTTGAACAGGCGTTTTAATGCGTGATCAATTCTGTGCATCCTGCTGATGTCTCAGACTGCCAGTCTCACCCGGGTCGACACTTTCCTAAGAAGAAATCATTTATGTTTTGTCAGTTGGCTACGAGGAAAGATACAAATTTAGTTTGCCTTGTTCTTGGAATTGATTCCTAAACTCTATTTTCAGGAAGGGTGGTAGCATATGTTGTCAGAGGCTCAGAGCAGATTTTCTCTGAGGGATTAGTAATATCAGGGGAAATCAACAACTTTGTTGTGTTTGCTAAGGCAAGCATAACCGTTATTATTGTTAATACTTTGTGGTTTCTGCACGGTTTGTGCTGTGGACATTATTTCTACCTTCATTTGGTCATGCAGTTGCTTTTTCTGGAGAACTGTTCTACTATGCATTTTCTTATATATATTATTTAAATGCAAGTGGTTTAAAATGAATGCTTAAAAGCATTTACATAACAAACTGTTAATAACTTTGACCTATAGGAAGTGCCAAATATAGTACATATGTTCATATGGTCAAGGCGGGGTGACAGTAAGACAAAAAGGCAATGTTTTATGTCAAGCCAAAGTGTTGCTGAGATATACAGTCTCATTTTCTTTTGGCATCTTGCCATCTGATTTATCATTCAAGAGTTCGAAAATAGTACCATGGCCTTTAACCATTTACTGTTTTAAAATGCATTGTTTGCAACAACCACAATGGGCAAGAAAGCGTGGTACATGGCTAAATTATTTACAAGTTAAAAGTAGGGCTGTCAACGTTAACGCGTTAACGCATGCGATTAATATTTTTTAATTAACGCGTGAAAAATATGTAATGCAATTAACGCAGCATCTGTTTGTTTTAACATCCTTTGTCTAGCGTTACATTATGTAATCAGGCTCTTATTCGTGTACAGGCTTTTAAACCACTTAATCGCAATTTTAAACAGTTGCTTTGACTTGTTCAATGAAGACAGACAGCTTCTAAACTGTGGGACGCGGCAAAACGCAACGCGAGGTCCAGTCTGGTGTAAACAGTCATGGGCTGAAGGCTGCGTCGGTGAATCTCTGTCAGACAGCGCATCCGTGTTAATTTCTCTTTCGTGCTTGAATGGATAAAACCACACAAGATTATGTCAGAAATCCCGTTTTGTCTAGCATTTTCTTAAGCAAGACTTCAAAGTGTAAAATAAAATCTTAAATGAATGCAAAGAGTTGTGAAAATGGGAGTGCGGTGACGGTCAGATCTGCGTACTGAGACAGCTCTTAAAGGGGCCGCGTTCTTAAACGTGCTGCTGTGACTCCTGTCACTAATGTTAATCAAAGAACAAAATAAAAGAAGAAATTAATGTGATTTTGTAGCTTTAATGAGAATTCTTCCACATTTAATTGATAATTTAGCATTAAAGACTGTAAAGTGTTTGAGAACTTCCTTCAATTTCTGTATATTTTATGATAGCTCTCAATTATATTGTTGAATGGCTATAATTAATGTTAAAATAATCAATTTAATAGAGACATCAGTTACAGTACTAATATCAAAATGTTTTCTTTCATTCATAAAATGACGCTGTTAAAGAAATATGTTGTTTCTACATCAATTTGAAGATTAAATGTGAAATTATTAAAATGTAAAAGTATATTTTAAAATATTATTGTTATGTGTGATTAATCCGATTTATTTTTTTAATCGATTGACAGCACTAGTTAAAAGCAAAATAACTTTTTTTATATCCCTGGACCCTGTAGGTGGTGACATACTAAGGTTTGTGTCAATGTGACAAGTTGTTACGAAGATACAGCTTAAAGTTTATTTTGCCGTGCTTTTAGGTGAATTCATTCATGTGGGTCTATCAATTATTACAATATCTAGTTAATGTTGACACTGTCCATAATCATTGTGCAAATTTATCTTCTATGCCAGGGATCTTTGAGTGCCAGATTCCAAAAGTGTAAATAGGATGCGGGCCAGTTTTTTACCATATCCTTTTTTCTACTATTATTTTGTATTTCTGTTATTTACTGCATTTTGTTACTTTTATGCTGTTTTTTTGTTGCTGTTACTTATAGACAGTTTCATCGCGTGCGCCTGACCCCCAGTTAACGTCCGGTTTGTGTTTGGCTATTATCTAATTATATAACTGTTTATATTTAATTTAATTTATGTTAATAGTAATTTATATGATTATTTTACTGTATAATAATTGTATTGAATAAACGATTTGTTGAATTTTGTTGTATGTACATTTTATTAAATAAGCAATTTGTTGAATGGGTTCTGTAGTTTTGTCGCATTTAAAGAAACCGTACGGTACATTGACATCTAGCGGTTGAGCTTGGTATCGCAGTCTAAATCCAAAATATTGTGGAGAGACAAGTTTAGCCAAGTAACGGTTCTTCTCGGTTTCTTTTGATTGTTATAAGAAATAATCTACAGGCAACTCTAATGTTTGTGAATGTGTACCGGAAATTATCTGGGGTCACAAAAGTGCGCATGCGCAGTAACGTTTGTTTATGTTGTTTAACTCAACTCAACTCAACTTTATTTATATAGCGCTTTTACAATTTTCATTGTTACAAAGCAGCTGTACATGAGACATATTGACTATAAGCAAAATAATTAAAGTTGTACCTGCAGAAACAAGAAAAGGTTGAAAACACAGAAGACAGACATACCCACATACAAAACACTCCACACACACAATATGCACACGTACTAACACACATAGACATAGAGACACACACACACACACACACACACACGGATGCACACGCACGCACACACA
>NC_079913.1:14664919-14812421 GCF_024868665.1 Triplophysa rosa
AACTTTGTCTAGCGTTACCGAGAAGGTGGAATTAAAATTTTCAGTGGTAATGTCAAGATCTTCAACGTTATTTCTCATGATTTGAGACAATTCGGGCAGATTATCGAGAAACGCATCTTTGGTAGTTGAAGTTATTGTTCTACCATATTTGTAACAATGAGTTTTATTTGCAGCCGTAGGCCAGTGAAGCAAACATAATACCAGATAATGATCCGAAATGTCTTCACTCTGCTGAAGGATTTTAACGTCGTCCACATTTATACCGTTTAGATAAAACTGTCTATTGGTCATATATTAAAACATGCACACAAGTATTGCATCCAGTATTTTTGCCTTTTCATGATATTTAACAAAAATGGATATTGTCTTTTTAGTTGTTTTTTATATTCCTTAATGCGTTAGTTTACCCAAAATAAAATTGCTGTTAATTTACTCACCCCCTAGGCCCCCAGTCAATCCAGGATGTGGGTGGCATTGTTTTTCAAGAAGATATTAATGAAGATATTTAGTTGAATTAATTAAATTCAAGTCAATAAAAGTCAAAAAACGCTAATACATTTAACACAAAAGTGTTATCCTAGCCCCTTGTGACATTAAATTAGCGTCTTATAAAGCGAATCTATTGATCTGTGCAAGTACCTGAACATCTTCGGGTGTATTCCAGGGTAGATCCTTTGTAGTGCGAGTTCTGGAGGGAGATGGACTGTTGTTTCTCATAACTATAGCCGTATTTTCACACATAATGAATGCAGTGATAAAAAAACACAGTTGTTCCCTTATCTGAGACAAAAGCGTTCACATGGTGTACCCTTCCTGCAGTTACTTTCAAGGGCACAAGATGCGTTTTGAAGCGAGACCTATCGTGTGCGTAAACCGATTGCCTGAGGCTGTGTGGATTGTAAATAACAAAGTTTCTTGGACAGACAGATCAAAACGCTTTATAAGACATCAGTATATCGTTATGAGCTGCGGAACTATTGTATTGAGTGTAGAAGCGTTTTGGACTTTTAAAGATGTGGCGTCTCAGGACGCCTTTTTTGTCCTCATGCTATTACACTGCTCAACATCAAAAACTGATACACTCCACACGCTCACACTTCTTTTTACCATGCACTACAGTTTCATGGACTATAATGCATCATGCATTGCACCTAATGCAAAATCCATCCATTACCAAACTTACATACTATATCTGTACTATGTGCACTATATGGTTGATCCATTATACATACACGTTCATGTGTACACCTACATATTTAATGTGTATGTTCAACGTCTTATGTGTATATCTTGTGTATATTGTGTATACAGTATACTGTCCATATGTGTATAATGTATATTGTCTTTTTTGTACAGTCTGTCTATTTATACTTTGCACTGTTCGTCTGCACTACATACTGTTACTTAAGTCTGTAAAGTCATACAGTTGTTTGTCATACAGTTGTCTGTCCAACTGCATTCTACTTTGTATGGAGTACGCACCCAAGACTTTCACTCACCACATGTGGTGATGTGACAAAGAGTTGAGTTGAGGACGTGCATTTCTTAAAGCACACCGTTCTTAGTCTCTCTCCACTTATTTAAAATGTTAAGGTGGGTCAGTTAAAGATGATTGGTGGGCCGCCAGTTGACTAGCCCTGTTCTATGCCTTCTGTGCTTGGAACCTAAGGATTTTGAGGTGTTTTTTTAAACTTGAGCCATTAGGAAACTACCAAGCCAGAATCTCCCAGAATTCCCTATTAATCACCTGGCAAGTGGCAATCATCTAAACCACCCATGCACAACCACTTAACACCCTAGTAACTAACTAAAACACCCTAATGTCTGTATTCTCAATACAAGAGCACTTGCCTAGTATCCACTTAATATTCTACAGGTAGAAAGCATCACATGTGAAACACCTATTAAAACTAATTATAGACACATTGACATAGCAATAAACACTAGTTTGGAGTCTTCCCTAAATTTTAATTTCCTGCGTCGACTGCCTTTTGAAACATGTTGAAATTCAATAAAACCTGGAGAACGGAATGCTACTCTATGATCTGTATAAATGACATTCTGTAAACTGCACAATAAAGTCCCTCTTGTGATTGTGTCTTTGATTTGATGAGGTGATAGCACCATGGCCCAGACACAGAGGTCTTCTTGGGTCTTATTTCTGCACAGCAGCATGATCAAATACCCACAAGCCCCCACTGTCTGCGTTTTTTCAAGTCCGACAACAATAACTGCTGAAGAATTGAATTTTACTTTGTTTAAAAGTACAGTTGTGAGTTCCAAAATAAGATTTTGTAGGCGTAAGAATAAAAGGAAGAAAACAACTTACTGTGTTTACCTGGGCTTCTCATATTCTCAGCTGTTACTTTTTTTGGCGAGTATAAGATGCATTTCTCTCCCACCCACATTCAGTGAAATAGCACACGGTGGGCTTTAATAAATAAAAGGGTAAAGCTGCGCGAATGATTAAATAGTGCTTTCTGTCTCACTAATACGAGGTGTTTGAGTAATGCCGTCCCGTCCTGAGCAGTTGCGAGAGTTGATGCAGAGCCAGCACTGGACACAGACCTTACGCATGTGTTCATCCAAAGCCAGCTGCCGGGAAACATTTATTACCGGCCTGTTGTTCTGGACTTCTGCACCTGCTGTGAACAATGCCATGTTCTCTCTCCCTTTTGCGACAAAATGAGAACAACGGCTTCATTTCATGTTAATTTCACCTCATGCTGTGATAATACATGCCAGACAAGTGTTGTTGTCTTTGTTTGTGTCATTAACAATAACAACAGATTTTTTTTAAGATGATAGCATCATCTTTGCTCATTTTCCAGCACTCCAAACCAAAATTAGCAATCTATGTATTTAGCCAGAAAAACATCTTTCTCTAGTTCTAGAAATTCATTGATCAGGAACAGGAACTTTGCATTTAGTAAATATTCAGTTCAATGTTTGCCTATATCTTGTCAATATCTTTTTTTATGCTATTTGACTGTTCATACATCATTTCAACTTTTGGTGTAGTGTGTGGTGTACTCTAATGCTATTAGATTATTAATGATAATCTTAAACTATAATTTATTTTATTATTAAGTTTATTTATTTTATTTAGCCTTGTTGTGCAAGTTCTCTGGAGCTTGTGCAGAGGCAGCAGCTTTTGCCAGAGGGGAACTGGAATCCCCTGGTTGGGCCTGGGTTCTCCTGAGGTTTTTTTTCTCGATTAGAGTTTTGGGTTCCTCGCCACCGTTTGCATACTGTTTTTGCACTATCTGCCTGACCGGGGGGGCTGCTTTAGAATTTTAAAGTTTTACTTAATTAATATTGCATATAGGAATTTATTATCTGTTATATTTGACCTGTGCTTCTCTCTCCTTTATCCTAAATGTGTGCTCTCACTGAGCGTGTGTGTGTGTGCGTACTTGTCTGTGTACGTACGTGTGTGTGTGTTGTGTGTGTGTGCGTGCGCATCCGTGTGTGTGTGTGTCTCTGTGTCTGTGTGTGTTGGTGCGTGTGCGTGTTGTGTGTGTGGAGTGTTTTGTGTGTGGGTGTGTCTGTCTTCTGTGTTTTCAACCTTTTCTTGTTTTTGCAGGTACAACTTTGATTGTTTTGCTTGTAGTCAATGTGTCTCATGTGCAGCTGCTTTGTAACAATGAAAATTGTAAAAGCGCTATATAAATAAAGTTGAGTTGAGTGTGTCATTCACGGTTTTATCATAAAGACTATTTTAATGATTATTACATTTTGAACACAGTTGGTAATATTAAATAATCCAGAATATAGTTATTACCTTTTCATTCCCATTTATTTCAGCAAAAAAATTATGAAAGACTGTACAGTTTTGTGTATAGTCACGGATTAAAAAGAAAATTCTATCATTATTTACTCATCCTCTTTTCATTTCAAACCTTTATTACTTTCTTTCTTCTGCCGAACACAAAAGAAGATATTTTGAAGAAACTTGGTAACCGAACAGCACTGGACCCCATTCACTATTATTGTATGGACACAAAACCAATGCAAGTGAATGGGGGCCAGTTAACATTCATTCTTCAAAATATCTTCTTTTATGTTCTGCAAAGGAAAGAAAGCCATACAGGTTTGAAATGACAAGAGGGTGAGTAAATGATGACAGATGTTTTTTATTTTTGGCTGAACTATCACTTTAAAGTCACCATGAAATGGAAGTTGCGATTGATTTAGTTTCCGTGTCGTGACGTATCCGAGTGAAGCGGCTTCTGAAAATAGAAAGTCTTTCGTTGCAAGTGCAAATGAATTTAATAAATATTATGGTTTGCACGGATAAATCATTTGTAATGATCACTGCAACACTGTAAAACATTTAAAAATTTCCTCTTTGATTTCATGGTGAATTTAAAGTTAATGTGAGTCCCTGCAACCTCTTCAACCATAATTATTTACTTACTGCTTTTATGAAACCAACAGCTCATAATAATGAGTTAATAACACGTGTTTATCAAATTGTTATTCTTAAGTATAATAAGTATAATTGTTCTTTGATGTGATTTTCTGAGATGGGACCAGTAACAAATCATGGCTATGTAACAAAAATAACAAAGCTCTATTCACTGCACAAAGGTAAAAAAGACTATATTTGTGCCTTATGATAAATTAGAACTACTGTCTTATTTACCATTAACATTTTATATTTTTATATTTTATGACAGATTTTATTATCTGCTTAATTAGGTAAATTAAAAAATGCATTTGTACATGAATTATACATTTTTTATTTCCAAATGTCTTCGTATTTTTGCTTTACCAGTTTGTCTTTGTCAACGTTGTTTTGCCATAATTTGAGAATGTTGTTTATTTTGCATCATAACATTGCTTTTTATTTCAGATCTTAAATCTTATTTTTGAATATATCTTCAAAATATATACCACACCAGATTTTTGGACCCCGCTGTATACAGTATATTGTGGTCAGTGAATAATGGCTCTAAGTTCTTTCATTCTCACTTAAACTTTTTCAGTGTTAACTTGCTATTGAAATTGTGATTTTTTTTGATAATCTGAAAATGAAAGTCTATTTGACTTAATTACATGTACATACACTAATGGGCCGTACCAAAGAGCACCGCTTGGCACACATACATCTTGTCACAGAGCTCATCTGAGTGTGGAAGTAAAAAATAGCCACATGGGGAAGCATCTTCTGTGATAAATGGATTTCTGTGCTTGTAGATTTTTGTGCAATCAATTACTTTATCAAGAGACTTTCTTTTTTGGGCCTGAACATCTGCCGTGTTCTCGTTCTCTTGCTGTGGAAGTAATAAGTGAAATGTAACTTTAAATGTGACTGATATCAACTTAGTGGCCACAAACTCTGGGGAAACTTCAAACTTTAAAAGAACTTTCCCTTTAACTCTTGAACTTCAAAGCTAGTTAATTCTAGTTCAGTTAATTGCATACAAGTTTTCCATAGCTAAATTTCTTTTATATTGCTAATTTCTGTTACTATACTATGCATACACCATGCACAACATACAGTATAATAATACTAATCTGTTGTAATGTAGCTCATTACATATAGCCGTTCCAGCTGATGTATAAAAAAACTCTTTTCTAGTGTGTTGCGACGTCATGTTGTGTCAGGTGTGGAACTGTGTTTCGTCAGTTCACGTTTTAAAAAATGGTACCAGGGTTTCCCACAGGATTTTGAGAGACTGTGGCGCTTATTACGTCACACACTAATTAGCATATTTGTGACATCATCACGTCGCGTTTGCGATTGGTCTAGTTTTGGCACTTGAAATCTGTTTCGCTTCTACTCTCTGATCACATTATATTGTATTTTAACACAACTGAATGCTATTTTCACATATTATCTGTTCTGTTGTCAGACATACGAGGATAAAATAGTGACCATATAACATCTAGTGTTTAATCAATCCAGCTTTTACTTTGACTGCTGCTATAATCCTGATTTTTAAACGCGATATCGTCTGACAAAATCGCCATACATTTACATTGAAGAGCGGATAAATGAGGTAATTTTGGCTATATTAGCCTAACGCTACTTGTTTGTCTCATGCAGCGCATGACGGTTGTTGCTTTTCTCATTAATGTGTTGGTTTGTTATTATGAACGATTTTTAAAATTTAAATGGGAGTGATAGATTTATTGTAGATCGCGTTTAGCGCAGACAATTTGGCACAAATTCAGAAATATGGGAGAATACACTGTTGCTGTTACACAGAGTAAAGCTGCATTCCCACCAAACGCGAATGAAGCGTTAAGCGCGAGTGATTTACATGTTAAGTCAATGCAAAGATGCGATCGGACATCCTGCGGCGCGATTTGCGCGAATGACTCGATTCGCACGAATTGAGCGTTTCGGGCGAGTTGAAAAATCTGAACTTTGGCGAAAATTCGCGCCGCGTTAACCAATCAAGAGCTTGCTCTAGTAGTGACGTTATTATGACGTAGCGAGCAGAGGCACAAATCCGAAACGACAATGGAGGACAAAATCATCTTTGCTGTATGTGGATACCCGGAGCTGTACAATACATCTTACTTTTATCGAAACAGGAATAAAAAGGATCTTGCTTGGAAGAAAGTGAGTGAGGAGGTCGGACAATATGGTAAGTTGTAAAAAACGATCTTTACTCAATTTGAGCTATATATATACGAGACTGGAGCCGCCTGTCAGAAGCCCCTCCCATGACGTGAATTCGCGTCTGTTCTGAAGTGAATTTCATTCGTGAATGAAGCGAATTCCATGCGTGAATGAAGCGAGTAAACTCACAATGTCCAAGCGTCCAACTACGCGCGAATAGTGCGAATCATTCGCGCAAGTCACGTTTGGTGGGAAGCTAAGTTACAACTACAGAACATGCACACACGCACACCGCACTGTACGAGGGCGAGAGCTCGCACACAGACTCACACCAAGCACATAAAAATCATATTTCATCATACATGAAACCTGTGGATTGTTAATGCTAAATTTACATTGACTCAGTGAGGTAGGGAACACATACTACATACAAGAACTACATACTTAGGACATTCTGTAAATAAAAACTTGGCAGAATAATTGACTCCTGAATGCTGTATTATAGAAAAGGATTAACAAAATTAAAAACTAGATTTTAGATTAGATTTTAAATTAGATTTTACTAGATTAACTAGACTTTAAACTAGATTTTATGAGCAGATTAGGACAAATTTTTTTCCAAGATTTGATTAATCTTGTCTGCCCCTTTTTAGCCCTCTAAGGTCTTAGCTTTTTGTCTTGTGTCCTCACAGGGGTACCTGCCTGCCAATGTTGAGCGGAGAGAAAGCACGCTGCAAAGAAAAAGGCAGGAATACTTCGGCTTTATCGAGCAGTACTATGACTCTCGTAATGATGAACACCATCAGGACACCTACAGACAGGTACCAGACCCAATTCACCCCTACATCCTTCCTGGCACTTTTCATGACTGAGGTCAGAATCCCATGTTGTTAGAGCTATTAAGGACGCTCATCAGCTATTATTATATTAGCTATATTAGGTAGGGAATTGAGGGAACAACCATTTTCTCTGTTCTTGAAAAGTGGCTACTTTTGTACTAGATAATATCGCTAAACACTGTGTATTTGAAGTAGGAGCACAGCAGTTAAAAGGTAAATCAGAGATGATGTGAGATGGATTTAGCATTTCTCTCCTCAGCTTCTTGTAATGTTTTTCAGCTCTTCACAGCCTGTGTTAATTCTACTGTTAATAAATACTTGATCACTTCAAAGCCAGCAGCTCAGTTCGTGCCAAGGGTTTAATGTAACATGGTTGAGGTTTTTGATTGTTTACACTTCCTGATTGATGTGTTTGCAGCAGCGGTATGTTAGATGTGCCAAAACACAATTATGTTACGAACTCGCAATGTTTAGAAATGCCACAAAACAGATAGTCGTTGATATTTAGATGCAAATGAGAGACGCAACAAAGATGACACGGAACATTTTAAGCTCCAGTGATTTGGCAGGAACGTGTGAAGATCAAGCTGTTG
Organism: Triplophysa rosa; assembly: GCF_024868665.1. Taxonomy (NCBI): domain Eukaryota; kingdom Metazoa; phylum Chordata; class Actinopteri; order Cypriniformes; family Nemacheilidae; genus Triplophysa; species Triplophysa rosa. The sequence continues at coordinate 14,672,929 of NC_079913.1, forward strand.
CTGTCACTCTGATCTGATAGATGTCTACATGATTTAAGACTGACATATAATGATCACTGCCTGTTCGACATTCGACATGTGTCAAACGTTTTTTATTCCTCACAGGCTAGCTATATCTAGGCGAATTTCACAAAGTGTGTCCAAGAGCATGTCAGGGTCATTTTACACCCCAAAATCAAAAAGAAAAAATGGTAACACTTTACAATAATGTTGTATTTGTTATCATTAGTAAATGCATTACCTAACATGAACTAACAATGAGAGCAATGTAGTTTTTCAGCATTCATTAATCCTTGTTAATACAGATGTTAAATACAGATATTCATGTTAGTCAATGTTGCATTAATAAATGTAACAGTTACATCTTTTTATTTTAAACATGTATTCGTAAATGCTGAAATTCACAAACTAAGATAATAATAAATACTGTAAAAGTATTGTTTTTTGCTAGTTCATGTTAGCTAATGCATTAACTTATTGTTAAAATATATTAAAAAAATAAAAAGTGTTACAAAATATATATTTCGCTTTTTAGGAACATTGATTTGTATGCTAGCATTATTTTCATGACTGTTGAACACATTTCTGCCTGCATTTCTTTATACTCTAATGTGAAAAGAACAAAATGTACGGAGCCCGTGTGATCACCCGTCGGAGAAAAAAAAAACAAGACCCGCAAATCCGTGGTCACAGTTTTGTAATTCGTTCCCTCAGTTTATAAAACCGTGCTCTCGGATTAATAAACTGTACCCACGAGTTTCCAATCCGTGCTCTCGGTTTTGTAAACCGTCCCCTCAGTTTTTGAAATCTGTACCCACAAATTCATAAACTGTGCACACGCTTTCGCAATCCGTTCCCACAGTTTTAGCAAATTAGACCCTAATTTTACCTAAAACGTTTAAAATAAATGAACATCTTGAATAAGAATTATGTCAATGTTACGTCAACATAAATTATATGTCTGAATTTTTTTCATGAATTAAAAAGTTTTAGTTAATTGTATGGACAATGCGCATATCTATTGTCAAGTAGTTAAAACAATAAAAACATGAACATGCAAAAACAACGCACACAAGTCAATGCGCATGAGCTCCACATTGGAATATTGAAGCACAAGTACGCAACAAGAAGACGTCTTTCGAGCTTTTCTGTAATTATTATAACATTGATTAGGTTTTATTCTTAAAGTCCTTGTGAACTTACATTACAAATAAACACATGGACTTTGGAAGATTGTGACGCACGGTTATCTGTGCCAAACCTTTTAAATGCCAGGACCCTTGTTCAATAGAAATATAGAAGAAATACACATTTGTTTCTCTTAAGAGCTGCACAATGGCAAAAAAACCCCATAAAGGTTAATTTTAATTATTCCCCTTGATATTGTAATTGAATATTATGTCACTTTTTATATAAACATCCAAAAAAACAGCGCTTGAAATATTTTATGATCAGGTCAGTTTTATTTCAAACACATTAATTAAAACTCATCAGAACTGTAGACGAAATAGGTAGTTACTAAAAATTATAAAATAGTATGTTATTAAAAAAGGTGTTATATTTGCAGCAGACAGATTGTTCCGTTGTGCGTGAAAAACACGGACTGGCGTAAAGTTGGTTTGACGTTGGACATTCGATATTCGTGAATTTAGGGAACATCTCTAAAGTTACATACACATTAAAATACATGTTTCCATGGATTATTGATATTTATTAAGATATAAACCACCAAACCATATGCAAATATTACTATGTGTTTCACTGTACAGTTAGTTTTGTGGCTTTAAATGCTATTGAAGTTGGAAACATTTATTTTAATGTGTACGTAACTTTAGAGACGGTCTCTAAATTCACGAATATTGAACGTTTAATGTCAAACCAACTTTATGCCAGTTAAATGCGGCAATGAACACGTGCTTTATCCGCACGCGCGCGCGTGCGTGCGTAAACACATTAAGACAATTTATAATATAATCTAAAATAAAACAGTAGCCTATACAATATTCGTTCATATTCCTGCAGGAGCTTGTTCTGTTCTTATGAAATGCAGAGGCTCTAATTCCGCGAGTACAGTTTGCAAAACTGTGCGAACGGATTGCGAAAGCGTGGGCACAGATTATGAATTTGTGGGAACAAATTTCCAAAACTGAGGGGACGGTTTACAAAACTGTGGCCACGGATTTGCGGGTCTTGTTTTTTTTCTCCAACGGGTGAGCAGACGGGCTCTGTAATGAGTGTTTAGGACTGGAATTTTTTTTTACATTGTTAAAGCTGTAAAAAAACAGTTAAACAAAAAAACATCAGTGTACAAACGGTACCTTTACCGGGATTTACAATGGTAAGCTTAAATAATTGATTTAGAATTATTTCAACTGTCGGGTGGGATTTTGTGGGAATTGACGTTTCGATGTGAAGTATCCTGCATCTTTATAATTCAAACACAGGTGGCAATAGAAAGGCTATAGAAAGTGACAGATTACAGCTTTAATGTCCCCTGTTCATTTTAAATCTTTCTTTGATAATGTTTAAGTAAAGTGCTTCCAATGGCTAATATTTCTTAAGCAAGGACCATATTGTAAAGCTCTTGATATTTTCCAGCATGTATGTGTGTGTTTGTCCTTTCTCTTTTCCATGACCTTGTACATTCTTAACATCCTTTTTGTGTATGTTTATACTGTATCAAAATGTATATGCTGTTTTTTCCCAAACCATCAGATTCATATAGACATTCCCCGGATGAGTCCGGAAAGTTTAGTTCTGCAGCCCAAGGTAACTGAGGTAAGAGGACAGATGGACCTCCCCGAGACACCCCACATGTTTCAGCCCACCTGTCACCCTACAGCATGTCACTCAATTACCATCGTCTGTCTGTCTGTCTGTCAAACTGTCTGTCCGGGCAGCCAGCTGTCTCTCAGTCTCAAAGTGTTTGCGCAGGAAGTAGAATGCTAGAATACAGGAATTAGACATCAGGTGCTTTGGTTCCTCCTCAGGCACAGCCTCAGATGGCCAGACTTGTTTCTCTCTGAGCTCTCTCGCCGTTCCGATCTGTCCTAACCTGCTTGTGCTCCTTTTTGTGTCTCTTCTCTGCAGATTCACATTGACATTCCGAGAACTAATCCTCTTATACCTCTCTTTCAACAAGCTTCTGTGCAAGAGGTGAGATGTTGCACCACCCACGTCACTCAGCTTGATGCGTTAACTTTCACAAACTCAAACCCAGCCTTAAAGGAACAAAATCTGTAATTTGTACACCCCTAGGGGCCGTTCACACAGAACACGTGAGACTCAGCGCTCAGCCAGTCGTGGCCTAATGGTTAGAGAGTCGGACTCGTGACCAGAAGGTTGCCGGTTCGATTCCCAGGGCCGGCAGGTAATGACTGAGGTGCCCTTGAGCAAGGCACCCTACCCCCTACCTGCTCCCCGGGCGCTGCAGTGATAGCTGCCCACTGCCCCGGGTGTACGTGTGCTCACGACTTGCTGTGCGTGTGTACTCTCTGGATGGGTTAAATGCAGAGGTCACATTTCGGGTATGGGTCACCATATCTGACTAATAGGTCAATTTCACTTTTTTTCACTTTCCTTTGGGAAGGCCTTAAAGGGGCCCGCGGCCCCTTTAAGAGCTGTCTCAGTACGCAGATCTGACCGTCACCGCATTCCCATTTTCACAACTCTTTGCATTCATTTAAGATTTTATCTTACACTTTGAAGTCTTGCTTAAGAAAATGCTAGACAAAACGGGTTTTCTGACATAATCTTGTATGGTTTTATCCATTCAAGCACGAAAGAGAACTTAACACGGATGCGCTGTCTGACAGAGATTCACCGACGCAGCCTTCAGCCCATGATTGTTTACACCAGACTGGACCTTGCGTTGCGTTTTGCCGAGTCCCACAGTTTATAAGCTGTCTATCTTCATTGAACGCGTCAAAGCAACTGTTTAAAATCACGCTTAAGTGGTTTAAAAGCCTGTACATGAATAAGAACGTGATTACATAATGTAACGCTAGACAAAAAATGTCAAAACAATCGGATGCTGCGTTAATTGCGTTAAATATTTTTCACGCGTTAATTTGAAAAAATTAATTGCATGCGTTAACGTTGACAGCCCTAGTTTTAACACTTGATCTGAAATTTGACCACAACAGACATTGAGATGTTTTTTTCATTTTTTTACTTTTACAATTAACAGACACAATGAAAAAATACAGGAACATGTAAACTACTTTTGATGTGCACTCATTTATGAATCAGTTGTCATTTATGTATCTATTATGTATCAATCATTTATGAATCAATTACACTTCCTACATACTTTATTTTATAATACACTGATGAAATATGTATTCGGTGTATGCGGTGACAGTTAAGGGGTTTTAAAGATGAGGAAACACACACAGTTTCTGCCAATCTCATATTAATCTTGAGTACCTATACAGTAGTATTACATGCTTCGTATCTTCGAAGAGTATTTAGTTTGATAAAATGCATAAAAGAGAGATACAGCTATACGTATATTTCCGTAAAAAGATTTGATTGGCCATCATAAACATTTTGGCTGACTGAGCTGAGCAAACATGCCAAGCTACTAGCCTAGTAAACGCGCGGGGTGGTAAGATTAGTTTACAATGTAGTTAAAACCATTGTGAAATAACATTAATTAAAAACTCACCGTTAATGCAGACAGAAGAATGTCTGTCAGGTTCACCAAGGCAGGAAACAGAGACGTGCAGGAGATCCTTGATCTGCTTCAATCTCGCGATACTTGCAGTAAAAACCTGCGAAAATATGATGCAGTTGTTTCAAGAAGTATTTTTTAGTTTAAACAACAATTGTGCTCGTTAATTCAACTTTCACCCTAGTTGAGAACCAAGAAACTTACATTTTCTTGTTGTCTCAACAATTTATGAAAAAAAGTTACGTCTACAAATAAAAATAAGTTGAAACAACTAAAACCGACTATTATTTTTACAGTGTATTATTTAAGCAAATTTTAATGTGAAAACCAGTCTACCAAAATTTCATTAACATAGAAGTAAAACTTTGTTGTAGTCTTCCAAGTGAGAAAAAAACAGACTAGAAGCTTTTCTATGACTGATAGTAGGGCTGTGCCGATAAACAATATCATATCGAATCGAGATAGAATGTATTTCAAAAATGATGATAAACTATTGGCATTTTGACTCGGTATGGATTAATCTTACAGTCTAACAGAACGCAGAAATAAACGCAACAACAGTCAGTCAGTGTGCAGCTTTTATCATGCGCGTCAAAGTACAAAGTCCATTTCATACTGCACTTGGCAAAGAAAACTCAACATAAGGAGGAAAACATTACTGGAAGTGGAAACAAAGGTTAAACTAACCTCGAGTTGTCATCACGCGGTTTATCAAGTGTCTTATTTTTTTCCGCAATCGCCGGTTAAACAAAACAAACCTGAGGCACAATTGCAAGTGAGTTACTTCGAAACTCAAGCACAAACGTTTTTATATCCATCGTTAACATATCTGCTAACATGAGCTGGTGCATATGAAACAAACCAGCGCTGCCCTGTACAGATTAGAGATGTAATGAAATGAGTTTGTGTGCACATTAAAATATTAAACCTTGTATGTAAGATGCTTGCATGATTAAAGAAATGTACTACAGATTTGATTGAGATGTCTTTTTGAAAGACTAAGGTTCACTGAATGCATTGAATGAATCCCACTACTCGAGCAAGACATTATTGCAGCGTTATGTATGTGCGCAGGTGCTGAGCCAATAGCGTTCAAATGTACACAGTAACGGAGCCCTTTCATTGGTTGAATGTACTGAATGAACACTCCCTTTACTTAACGAGTCAATTGAGTCAAAATGAGACTGAATGAACTTGTACATGTTGTTTATGGCCTAATATCCTCTGTGTTGCAACAGTGCATTAATTTAATTTAATTTTAACTGGTTAAAGGTTAACTTTTCTTAATAAACTGTATTTAAAATAGATTATTTTAAATACAGTTTTTTAATTAAATATATATAAAAATAAATATAGTTATCGATCAATATAGAAAAAAACTATTGAGTTTACGTTTTTGCCATATCGCCCAGCCCTAACTGATAGTATTTTAATGGTGGCTTCCATTCACCCCTGATCAATTTACTCAATTTACAAGTACTTGGCGGTTGTATTATTGACACGTAAAAGCCTACACTTTGATGATGACCCCATTTTTCCAATGTGTTTCCCAAAAAACATTATCTTATATTCAGAACAATATGGTCATTTCAAAGCCAAATAAAAAATGTATGAGAATTAAATGTCAAAGCCCTAAAACAGATAATTAATCGTCAAAGCACCAAAACAGACAATTAATCGTCATAATCGCAATGATCTATTAGACAATTAACTGTCAGCAAATTTCATAATCGTGACAGCCCTATGCGTGGGCGCGCTTTTCCGGGAGAATTGTCCAATAAGGGACTAAGAACCCTTGTTACCAAACGGGAATGTTCGAAAAAAACTTTCCGAAACCTGTACGAACCCTGGCGGAGTGAATCGCGAGCAGAAATACTACATCATACGTTCAACTCGTTTTTTGACAAGTTGACCATGTTAAGTATGAGCCAGCACGTTTAACAGTGTAAAGAAGTCAGAATGCATGAAATAGCTTGTTACCCCACCTTTAAACTCTATTTGTTTATTTTCCATCTCTGTTAACACGAAACCCACAACAGACCCACAACAGACTACAAAAATGCAGTCATTTGTTTACTCTATTGGCATTGCAAGGATTTTTCAACATGCCGTGCGAGTATGTTTGTAAGCAATGCCATCAGAGGCTGCTCAGTCATCGGAGTAACACATAATCAGATTCAAAGTTGTCCTTGCCTGATACAGTTCATTATATTTAGTGCAATGAACTTGTTGGACATGAATTTTCTCTGCAAAGAGAGATCTGTCGATGCATTGTGGCCCTGAGCCATTCCTTCCTCTGCCTCCCCCCTGCTGCTTAAAAAAAAAAAGCTTTTAAAAGCATCGCCTCAATAAACAGGAGCAGGGTTATGAAAATCAAGCGTGTACTGAAGAGACCTGCACTCTGGATGTCTCCTAACCAAATAAATGGATAATGTATTCACTCCCGGCACTTCAATGTACTCCAGCTCTCTCATTGATTTCTACTGCCTGGTTTAGTGTCTAATTTCCACTTTCTAATAGGCTTCTGGAGGAGAACGAGTTCTGGCCACAACTTCCTCCAAGAGACAAGTGCGGGTGGGTGGGTTTGAGATTAGGAAAGAGGCAGGGGATGTCAGATATGTGGGGAACTCGCATTACCAGTCTAAAGTCTTTGATAAATGGAGCTTTGATCATGGAGGAGAACGCAGATGAGAAAGCCGCGCTGTTTGATCGACAGAATCCCGACAAACAAGCGCGAGGTGCCTTGTACACTTTTATTGTTTAGAGCTCAATGTGAGAGATGAGTTTATTTGGGGAATGACAGATACATGGCGCCCTGAAAGGAGACACGACGTAGACCGATGGAAAAAGAAAGACGCTTCCATTTTCCCTTTTGTTTCAAACTTTTTAAGCTTCCTTTAATTTGAATGAGGTGACAGCCAGGTGAAACACACAAAAACACGTCTCCCATACTTTTAATTAAAATTGACATTTTGATTCCAAAGGCAAATGAAACTCTTTTCAAAATCATCTGCTGTTACTCATAACCTAAAAGTAAAACTAGGGCTTTTCACGCTTATACAGAATATTTAACTCTGCGTTTTGGGGGACTGAAACTAAAAAAAAACTCAAAGGCTAAACGTTTTTGTTTTTAATCGTGTAAACGTACTCTACACTTCAAGTGTCAACAGTCTTGATAGGATAGATACTGCTTGTCCCGGGCTTCTGCATAGGTGACAAAATTGTCACTCCTCCTGAGACAATTCCAATTCACACATTTTCTGTCACCATTTGAAGGAAACCCAGGGTTAAGCACAGTGTGAAAGTCCTACTGTTTGTAAATTTGTCTATAAAAAGGTGTGACCTTGCCAAGTGGGACAAGTTCCTGAATCAGTGTTTTTTGTTGGCCATGGGACAGCATTCCTGTCAAACATGCATAGTCCTAACCCTAGCTGTTCTCTGTTGACTACGTGAAATCTCACTACCTATGCTACCTGCATGAATTCAGAAAAATACAGGTTAAAGGAATTGTTAACCTAAATTTAAATTTGCTGTGTGTAATTTTTTGGAGAATCTGTTGACAGAAATGCAATATAATATGCATAACATATACACAGTCATGGCCAAAAGTTTAGCAGTGACACAAATTTTGTGTTTTGCAAAGTTTGCTGTGGTATACTGGGTATTAAGTTAGCATATCATAAGTTTTAAAGGCGTTTATTGGCAAAAACATAAAATTAAGAGTTTGAAGAGTCCAAAATGAGATAACTCCATTTTACAAAATTCAAAAATCATGTTCCCTTTCTGTCGGTCTCTCGACGTTGTGTCGAGCCGACAGATGGGGTTCGTCCTTGAGAACCAATCGCTTCTGACTTCTTTAGAAAAGGCCAATGAAATTGGCAAATGAAATCTGCATGCCGGACTCCGCCCCCGGATATCCGGGTATAAAAGGGAGACGGCGTGCTGCATTCATCCACCTTTTGTTCTTCGGAGCCTTCGCTCATGATTAACAGATTTTGCTACATAGCAACTACAGACTGCCGGTTTCTACGACGTGGTGCAGCGGACTGTCCCTTCCTGTGGCGACTTCCCCTGGGCGTCTCGGCGGTTCCAGATGTGTTCGAGACTAAAAGAGCGTGGCATGTCCCACTGTTCTCGTGGGTGCGATACCCTTATCGAGGAGGGGGACGGACACGATGTCTGCCTCAAGTGCACTCGGGAACGGTGTGTGGAGATGATGAGATGTCGATCACAGCATCGGAGGGCGATCTGCTAGCATCCGATCCCGACGATTCCTTGCAGCTCCCCGCCACGGGGGGTCGAGCTCAGGAAGAAGCGGATTTCGAGATGTCGGCCATGCTTTCCCGGGCCGCCGTGAACATTGGGCTGCAGTGCACTGCACCGCCTCTTCCCCAGCCCTCACGGCTGGACACATGGTTCCTGGGCTCTGAGTGCGACTCCAAGCCGCGCTCAACCCCGGTTCCATTCTTCCCGGAGGTGCATGAGGAACTGACGAAGACGTGGAACGCCCCTTTCTCGGCTCGTACACGTCAAACCAGTTCCGTCGCCCTTTCTTCCGTCGATGGTGGGGCAGCTAGAGGCTACATCAACATACCCCAAGTGGAACGTGCAGTCGCGGTGCACCTGTGCCCGCAGACGGCGGCCACCTGGAGAGGTCGACCAAAACTCCCATCCAAGGAGTGTAGGACTTTGGTATCTCTGGTGTCGAAGGCCTACACTGCTGCAGGCCAAGCTGCTTCCTCTCTCCACGCCATGGCCATCCTGCAGGTCCACCAGGCCAAGGCGTTGAAAGAGATCCACGAGGGTAAGACCGACCCTGGGTTAACGCAGGAACTCCGCACCGCCACCGACCTCACCCTACGGGTGACCAAGGTGACCGCGCGGGCCCTGGGTCGGGCGATGTCCACACTTGTGGTCCAGGAGAGGCATCTCTGGTTTAACCTGGCGCAGATGAGCGACGCAGAGAAAGTCCGCTTTCTCGATGCACCCATCGCGCGAGGTGGGATGTTCTCAACAGTGAAGAAGCAGATGGAGGCGATCAGCCACATCCTACCCCGCCGTGACTCGGCCACCTACAGGCCTTCGAGATCCCGTGCGGCGTCTGCTCCCCAGCAGCCCCGGCCCTCTCCGACGCCAGCTCTTCGGGGGCCTAGCGCCCACTTCCTCACAAGTGGCGAGATGCAACATCGTATATAAATTGCAGCCCTCAGCACTTTCAAATCGACGGTGCGTGGAGCTGCATCGCCAGGCAGGCAAACCAGCAGAGCCGGGGGGTCGATGAAGCTGTAGTGTATTTCGGGGAAACTATGAGTTTAAACACAGTAAACTACAAATATTTAATGGTGATTAACCATTAATTATTTTATGCACTTTACCTGATGCAGCAGAGCCAATAACAGCGACAAACTAAATACACTCTTCCACCGAGTGATCAGCAGATCGTATATTAACTCTAAGAAATATTACTCCCCTGGCCTGGAAAAACAATATTCTTACTGTAGTACAGTACCACTTCAGAAATCTTAACGAAATCAAGCAGTTTAAGTGACGTTGATATGTGATAAATAAACAGAAACAATTTGAGCGTGGATACACATGCGGTTCATTTATCTACACTACGGGGGAACTAAAATCAACTAGCTAACACAAATCAAACATTAACAAACAAACATAAAAACGTAAAACAGTAGAGAATGAAATAAATAGATAAAGCAAAGAAAATGGCAGTATTAAATCAGCTATTCACATCTGCACGAACCATCTAGGACAATCTCCTTATTTAAAAGGGGCAAAGCTTATACGCAACCGGTTAGCAACAGGTCAGATACTTGCATTGGCTTCTTTGTTTCTCGGGACACGTGCTGGCGCGCGTATCAAAGGGTCCTGATGCGTTCAGAGCAAGCCGGGAGTCCGTTGGATTTAGCTGACTCAAACTGCTGGAAGATGCTATCTCTGAGGAGAGACAGGTCTCGAGAGGTTGAAAGAACATGAACGAGCCTAACGCGCAGGAGCGCGAACGCCCACGAGCGAACGAACATACACAAAAGAGCAAGCTTTCCTGCGTGTTCAGGTGTTTTAACACAGAGGGTGTCACGCCCCTCCAAGGTGGGCGATCCAATGTGATGAGATAGTTTTGGGCGCGAAAACATGTTTCTTTGTCCGGCACACTAACTCATTTGCATTTGGTCGCCTGGGAATTTGGAGCAGTAGATAGTCTTAGAATAAAATAAAGTGAACATGGTATAAAAATACATTACTGTGCTATACACCATATTCTAAGAAATGAAAAGAGGAACATTTTAAGGGTTACAATCACATTGACCTGTAGTTTTGTACAAGAATGTAAGTATAAACAGAAATACCACGACGCACACATGCATTGGAGGATATACAGTATATTGAAGGTGAATAACGGGGAGACAAACATACAACGTGGGGGTATACGGATATGCACTTTAAACCAGTCTTTTGTTGCTAAATAGAGAGAAAGAGAGATTCTTTTGGAATAAACCGAGGCTCTCAGCTTGTGGGCGACATGGTTTTTGTCACTTTGGTGAACAGCCCTGTCCTCCCCCCCTGAATCTCCTTTGAAGTCCAGGGGGGGTGTTTAGACAGGCCCATTTGCCCAGACTCGTCGGTGCCTGCTCGAAGTCCTGCTGAGAGGTTACTGTGTTTTACGATCACAGATGGTAAACTTTGATCCTACCATACCCTACAAAGCAGATCGTACCCTTAGTCCCCCTGTCTCGGTCCCTGGGAGCTTGGCTCGAGCTTCCCATCCGTCTCGGTTACGCGATCCAATTCATCCAACGTCTATCAGATGTCAGGATTGGGTTGTGGCAATCGACCTGAAGGACGCTTACTTTCATGTCTCGATTCTCCCTCGTCATCGCCCGTTCCTACGGTTCGCTTTCGAGGGTCAGGCATATCAGTACAGAGTCCTCCCTTTCAGTCTGTCCCTGTCCCACGAGTCTTTACGAAGATCGTGGAAGCCGCCCTCACTCCCCTCAGGGAGAGAGGTGTGCGGGTACTGAACTATCTCGACGACTGGTTTATCTTGGCACACTCGCGAGATCTGTTGTGTACACACAGGGACCTGGTGCTCCGGCACCTAGATCGACGGGGACTACAGGTCAACTGAGAAAGAGCAAGCTCTCCCCTGTGCAGAGCATCCTCTATCTTGGTATGGAAATTAACTCTGTCTCCATGACAGCGCGACTGACTACAGAACGCGCCCAGTCAGTGTTGAACTGCCTGAAACATTTCAAGCAGTCAGCGGGCCCCCTGAAACAATTTCAGAGGCTCCTGGGACACATGGCATCCTCGGCGGCGATGATACCTCTCAAGTTGATGCACATGAGACCGCTCCAACACTGGCTACAGAGTCGAGTTCCCTGGAGAGCGTGGCACACCGGCAGCAGGCGGATGGTAGTTACGCCTCTCTGCCGACGCACCCTAACCCCTTGGTCTTCTATGACCTTCCTTCGAACAGGGGTCCCCCTTGGGCAGGTTACGAGGCATGTCGTGGTGACGACGGATGCCTCCCTGCAGGGCTGGGGTGCAGTGTGCAACGGGCACGCAGTGTTGGGGCTATGGACGGGCCCCCGCCTGCGCTGGCATATCAATTGCCTAGAGTTGTGGACCGTGCTACTTGCACTGAAGAGGCTGCAGCCTCTCGTGCAGGGCAAGCACGTGCTGGTCGGGTTGGACAGCACTACTGCAGTAGCATATATCAACCGCCGGGGTGGCGTTCGCTCACGGCAGTTAATTCGACTCACCCGACGCCTGGAGTCAGCAGGTGATCTGCTCCATGCGAGCCACATATATCCCAGGCGACCTGAACCAGACAGTCGACGCGTAGAACCGGTATCAGCCCGCGTCCTGCATGGCAACATGTAGGAACGGCAGCCGGTAGGGTGTACGCCTACGACAGTACCTTCCCCCCTTTTTCTCTAAGTGGGTCAGTGTACTAATTCAGCCTCCCTTCTTTCCCCACTGGGTGAAGAACAGGCACTCCATCCATGACTAAGCAAGCACCTCCTGCGGGCGGGCTGGGCAGAGCAGCCCTGCCCCTTAGGCTGGGTACCATCTGAGTTATCCACAACATAGCTCTAACCGGACCTAGTGCTACCGGACGTTGTAACCCCCACCATCGGGCAGTTCCATCTGATGTATCCTCATGATTGGTTCGCACCTTGGCAACCCATGACCTTCCCTAGGTGGACCTTCACCTTGCGGTTAACTCCTTCAGTCTGCACATTTTTTCTCATGACTTCTCCCGTAAACGGCGAGACCATGTTGATATCTCCACTAATCTCCTCCCTACGCCCAGGCCAGTCACCGTCGCTTCGCTAGAGATTGTGACAGGGCACAGCTTTTCCATAGGAACCCCATCTGTCGGCCTCGACACAACGTTGAGAGACCGACAGAAAGGGAACGTCTTGGTTACTGATGTAACCTCAGTTCCCTGATGGAGGGAACGAGATGTTGTGTCCTTTATGCCACAACACGTGCTGCCCGCTGCAGCAGTCGTGAGAGGTTCTCAGGCTCCTCAGAACAAAGGTGAATGAATGCAGCACGCCGTCTCCCTTTTATACCCGGATATCTGGGGCAGAGTCCGGCATGCAAATTCATTCGCTAATTTCATTGGCCTTTTCTAAAGAAGTCAGAAGCGATTGGTTCTCAAGGAGGAACCCCATCTGTTGGCTCGACACAACGTCTCGTTCCCTCCATCAGGGAACTGAGGTTACATCCGTAACAAAGACGTTTTTAATTATGTTATCATGTTTTTATTGTGTTAGTTAGCTGTATTTTTAGATATTATGGCTTAAATCAAAACAAACCAACTGCAGTTTGATTGATATTAATTTTGGAATGCACAATAAATAAACATGATTTTAGATTTTTTTTTAAACCGGCGTTATCTCATTTTGGAACCAAACTCTTCATATATGCAACGAGTCAATATTTATAATGTCGGGCCTTGTTTTTCATAACCTCTGCAATTCGCTCTGGCATGCTGGATATTAGCTTCTGGGCCAAATCCTGACCTTTCTTGCCTTATTAGTGCTCTGAGATGATCACAATTTTTGGGCTTCTGCTTGTCCACTCATTTTTTTGAGGATTGACTACAGGTTCCATGGAATTGACATCTGGGGAGTTGCTCTTTTACAATTATTTAAAATTCATTGGATCACTCTGCATAATAATATTTAAACAATGTGAATGAACACCATAACAGCTCAAGCAGAAACTTTGCAAAACAGCATTTATGTCACTTCCAATATTTTTGGCCGCGACTGTATAATGTCTTCAGAGGTTTATATAAGTCCTTACATAATGAAGCGTATTGTTTTTATTACCTTACAATGAGCTATTTCTATCTAATACACTGCAGGTCCCCTTACATGGAATTTGACATGTTTTTTCTACAGTAGCAGTGTTAATTTTAACAGCAAATTTTGATTTAGTTTTAGTCACATTTTAGTCAACCCCATCATTGTAGTTTTAGTCGACAAAATATGAAAAACATTTTAGTCGAATAAATATACATTATATTTAGTCTACTAAAATCTAAATGGTTTAAATCATTTACTTGGTGTAATTAAATGTTCCATACAAAGATTCAACTGTTTTGACATAATTTACTTCACCTTAGAATGAAATTAAACCAGGTCATTACCTTTATTTTTCAGAAAAGTTCAGTAACTAGATTTGCATTGTTGGAACACAGAATATTAGACCATGAACGACATGTTCCAGTTCATTCAATCCCATTTGACTCAATTGACTCGTTAAGTAGGGCGTATTCATTCAGTTCATTCAACCAATGAAACGCTCTGACAGGGCTCACACTCAAAGGCTATTGGCTCATGGCATGCCTCCTTGAAGAAAGAGCTGCATTGTCTTTGCTTGATACAGCAATGAATGAGAAATAGCTTTCAAAAAGACATATTATATAAATTGTATTACATTTCTTTAATCATGCAAACATGTTACATACTTGGTTCGAATGTACAGTTTGACTCACTTCATCACTTCTATAATCAGTAGAGGACAGCGCTGGTTTCTTTTTGCTGACTTTGTTGCATTTCACGTTATGCAGCAGCTCGTGTTAAGTTAACATAGGCATATAAAAACCTTTGTGCTGCCTTCGTAATGTGTTTCGGGGTAACTCGCCTGCAGTCACGCTTCAAGTTTGCAGCATTTTACCGGCGATCGTGAAGGAAAATAAGACGCTTTGTAACCCGCGTGGAGACACAGAATATACAGGTGCTGGTCATATAATTAGAATATCATCAAAAAGTTGATTTATTTCACTAATTCCATTCAAAAAGTGAAACTTGTATATTATATTCATTCATTACACACAGACTGATATATTTCAAATGTTTATTTCTTTTAATTTGATTATTATAACTGACAACTAATGAAAATCCCAAATTCAGTATCTCAGAAAATTAGAATATTACTTAAAACCAATACAATGAAAGGATTTTTAGAAATCTTGGCCAACTGAAAAGTATGAACATGAAAAGTATGAGCATGTACAGCACTCAATACTTAGTTGGGGCTCCTTTTGCCTGAATTACTGCAGCAATGCGGCATGGCATGGAGTCGATCAGTCTGTGGCACTGCTCAGGTGTTATGAGAGGCCAGGTTGCTCTGATAGTGGCCTTCAGCTCTTCTGCATTGTTGGGTCTGGCATATCGCATCTTCCTCTTCACAATACCCCATAGATTTTCTATGGGGTTAAGGTCAGGCGAGTTTGCTGGCCAATTAAGAACAGGGATACCATGGTCCTTAAACCAGGTACTGGTAGCTTTGGCACTGTGTGCAGGTGCCAAATCCTGTTGGAAAATGAAATCTGCATCTCCATAAAGTTGGTCAGCAGCAGGAAGCATCAGAAGCGTCTCGCCTGGGCTAAAGACAAAAAGGACTGGACTGCTGCTGAGTGGTCCAAAGTTATGTTCTCTGATGAAAGTACATTTTGCATTTCCTTTGGAAATCAGGGTCCCAGAGTCTGGAGGAAGAGAGGAGAGGCACAGAATCCACGTTGCTTGAGGTCCAGTGTAAAGTTTCCACAGTCAGTGATGGTTTGGGGTGCCATGTCATCTGCTGGTGTTGGTCCACTGTGTTTTCTGAGGTCCAAGGTCAACGCAGCTGTATACCAGGAAGTTTTAGAGCACTTCATGCTTCCTGCTGCTGACCAACTTTATGGAGATGCAGATTTCATTTTCCAACAGGACTTGGCACCTGCACACAGTGCCAAAGCTACCAGTACCTGGTTTACGGACCATGGTATCCCTGTTCTTAATTGGCCAGCAAACTCGCCTGACCTTAACCCCATAGAAAATTTATGGGGTATTGTGAAGAGGAAGATGCGATATGCCAGACCCAACAATGCAGAAGAGCTGAAGGCCACTATCAGAGCAACCTGGCCTCTCATAACACCTGAGCAGTGCCACAGACTGATCGACTCCATGCCACGCCGCATTGCTGCAGTAATTCAGGCAAAAGGAGCCCCAACTAAGTATTGAGTGCTGTACATGCTAATACTTTTCATGTTCATACTTTTCAGTTGGCCAAGATTTCTAAAAATCCTTTCTTTGTATTGGTCTTAAGTAATATTCTAATTTTCTGAGATACTGAATTTGGGATTTTCATTAGTTGTCAGTTATAATCATCAAATTAAAAGAATTAAACATTTGAAATATATCAGTTTGTGTGTAATGAATAAATATAATATACAAGTTTCACTTTTTGAATGGAATTAGTGAAATAAATCAACTTTTTGATGATATTCTAATTATATGACCAGTACCTGTATGTGTGTGCTTCCCCTTCTCCCAGAGACTTCTCTCTACCGTTTATATGAGATAAGCACATGCACGCAAACTGATGTCCACCAGGTAGGACAAGAATATTTTCGTCTCGTTTTTATTAGTTGATGAAAATGTCAGTATATTTTTATTAGTTTTCGTTATCATGCTTTCATTTTTATTTAGTCATCGTCTCGTTTTCGTCAGTGAAAACATGTCATTAACGAATACTTTTCATCGTAGTTTTCGTCAACGAAATTAACACTGTACAGTAGCATAGAAACCGCTCTACAGAGCGTTTCATAAATACACCCTCATTCGGCAAAGAAGCGAAAATTATGACCACATCTTAGTTCTGTGTCAGCCATCGTAGTGCTTCGAAAGGGGGTAAAATCCTCCTTGTGCCAAGTGTATGAAGAGTTCATTTGCAAAAACAAATAACTCTTATTTAATTTAATGTTTTCAAAAATTAGTTTTTTTATTGTGGTATATTTTCATTGTGTTTCATTTTGTGTTAGTTAGCTATATTTTTGTAAATTATTACTTAATCAAATCAAGCCATATTGCTTGGAATGCACAATAAAAATTCACTTAACCCAATCCCACCCTCAACCTCGGACCTGACCTTAAAACCATTGAAACCATGTTATTTCAGTGGTTTAGGAACTCATCCTGCTTGGCAATAACACGATCACCATATACAAGCAGACAGCGCCCTCTAATAAGACATGCTGCACACAGTTAATTCCTCACCTTGCTGTCTGCACTATTGAATGTTGCGATGTTAATGATTAAAATACTTGGAAGGCTTAATTGATTTTCTTAATTGATTGGTGGTTGGGGGTGGCTGATCCCACTGTGTCTCTAATTAAAACACTTTGTGTGACCTTGTTAGCTCGTTCTGATACAAACAGTAACACTTCACATGTTATAATGTAACAGTTATGTATATACATTTTATTTGCTATGCATATACATTGTCTGATATATTCATTTCTTTGCCTGTAGATCTTTGAGCGGATTCTGTTCATCTGGGCGATACGGCATCCAGCCAGCGGTTACGTTCAGGGGATCAATGACCTTGTGACGCCCTTCTTCGTTGTTTATGTTTTCGAGTATATCGGTGAGTCGATAACCCCTTTACGATACCAGACATATAAAGGTCCCATATGTATGTTAAGTTATGTCCTGACAGACCCCAGAAACAAGCACAGCTGTGTCAACCCCCAGAAAGTTATTCATTTTTTCCCCCATTGTTCCCTTGGTGTTATGCCAGCGTGGGTGTTTTACCAACTGAGATAAGCCCGATGGCATGAATTTAATTTCTTTTTCTCGGTCTGAACATCATGATATTTTTCTTAACCTGCCCTTTTTAAGCCCTTCTTTTTAGACGCCACTCGGTGTAGTTGCACTCAGCCCTTTCCCTCTTTTTGACCTTTCCACCTTCATTGCATAAGTGCTTGATCTCCACTAAACTAAACAGGCAGTCCAAAGCAGCCTAATGATTTTGAAAGGCCCGGTGGGTCTTTTGAATGAACTTGTGAGACAGTAATAAACTGAACCATGCAATGAGTGTAGGTGCAGTGAGAATGTTGATGCACCATGTGGGAGTGTTTTTTCCCAAGCACTGCAGATGTTTCAGTGGATGGGAACAAATTGTTTTTTTGCTTCTAACTTGTTTTGACTATGTCTGACCCTTGAGGCCTCAAAGGGCACTGCTTTGTTTGTTCAAGTTTAATCACATTTGTCTATATTGCCAGAAACATTCACATTGTACAATGGGAGCCATGTCGATTAAAACAATATCGCGGAATGACTGCGTTTCCATTAAATAATGATATGCG
Organism: Triplophysa rosa; assembly: GCF_024868665.1. Lineage (NCBI taxonomy): Eukaryota > Metazoa > Chordata > Actinopteri > Cypriniformes > Nemacheilidae > Triplophysa > Triplophysa rosa. Next base: position 14,691,270 of record NC_079913.1, read on the forward strand.
ATTAAAGTGTATTTTAATTCTTCTCGCGATAAGTCATTCTGGCCGTACTTCTTCTTTGTACGTTTTATGGCAGGTTGCAAACAAACTTTAAAGTATAGTGCCACCTACTGTGATGAAAGAGTGAAGAGAGATGTCTATATTTCCTTATATATTTTCATATTATCTCACTGTTCCTAATAAATCTCAATACTGCACTCTCTCGTTTTCCTGCATTTGGGCCATCATCTAAGATATTACTTAATGTGAATTCCTTACATCCTATCTTTCCAAATGTTCTGCCAAAACATACCGCGAATGGTCATGTGACTTTTTTTTTACGCCACATGACATGTAAATACGACAAAAAGTGTTTCCATTGCAGTTTTGCGAAATATGCCTTTATCGTATTGCCTGAAAAAACACTGAAAGTGTTGACAGCTTGTTTTAAAAGTGAATCATTTTCAAACTAAACGTGTAAACCTATTGAAAATAAATGACTGCAGGCTATTCACACCAAAACTACAACAATAGCTATAATGTTTGAAAAATTCGTTCTAAATTTGAGAAAACTACGGAGTTGACACCACAACTATAATGATAACAAAAGAGAGGAAGCAATAACATATTGACCAATCAAATTCAATTAAAATTTTTAAGGCGTGCATATTTAAAATGCGAAACTTAGCCTAGAATAAACATAACATCATTTGTTGGTGTGGTTGCTCGGTATTGTTATGGCTATCCTAATTGCTGTTGTCTTGGTGCTAAACTTTTGATGATAATCTTTTTGTCTGAAAGGATTCTTATTGCATTTTCCAGAATTGTATTTTAAAGTATTTTAGAATACGGTGACATGTGAAATTGAGCTTGTGTATTTACAAGTATTTGTGGTCAAGTAAATGAACAGTGTGTGTTTCAGGCCTAAGTCCAGGGGTTCTCTGATTCTCTTTTTATTTTTTCCTTTACATTTGACTGTTGTTTCCCCCAGCGCCTTTATACCGAAAATTAGTTACTTAATTGCTCTTTTGCTGAAAGGTACAGTCTGTTTCAATGCGTTTTGTATGCGTGGGTGTTTGTATATCTGCATATTTGTTAGAGGACAACAAGAACGTCTGAAGATGAAAAATGCTCCAGTTCTCCCCCCATTAAGTTGTTTTGGTGAACTTTCTCTGTATATAGAGCAGTGTTTGGAGGAAAATATAACTGTGAGTGGGTTACTTACTTTCTTACTTTCTCAACCCACAATTACCCACAGTTCCACCCGGTGCAATAAGGCATGGTGCCATGTGTGACAAACAGTCCTTCAAAGTGGGCTCTTTGAGCCAAGTGCTGACTGCTAAGGCCAACCTGCAGCAAAATATCATAGTTCGACTGTGGTGAGAGACCTATATCCATCAATGCCTGCATTATGCCGCACGTTCAATGCCAAGAATGGTCAGCTTAGTTGGCAATGCATCTTTGGAAGTGTAGCTTCCAAAGCAACAGCTGCTCAAAAATTTAAGTAGGTGAGCTATTTTTTCCATAATTAGTTGGCTACACTTCAGACTGCCAACAAAAAGGTGTATGCTATTGACATTTTCTATAAAAGGGCTTTTTTTTGACAACAAGTATAATATGATGTTTTTATTGTTACAGTTATCTGAAAATAAACTAATTAAACAAGTACAAACAACAGAAACACTGCAACATTTAAAAAAGACAATGTAAAGTGCATTGTAAAGTGGACAGTGAAGGGAATATTTTGTGTAAATCGTTGTTTTGAATCACGTGTGTTATACTACTGTATGTGGTTCCTGCAGCTAAATTGGTGGAGCAGTGTCATGGCTTTGATTCCTAAAAAACACACTGGAAATATATATGCAGTCAAGCCAAAAAATATTTGGACACCGGATGTTATTTTTTGATAGTTTTTTACTAATACACTGTTACATGGAGCTATGCGAGCGCGCACACCACACCAAACTCATTGGTAGAGGCCGAGGGCTCGCACAGACATGGAGCTCATTGAGAAAGAGAGTGCACGCTACGCCACTGACATCAAACAAGTCAGGAAAGAGAGAAGACACAGAAGCATTAGTTAATCGATTAATGATACAGTCATTATCACGGAAGGATAAAAAAAAATACAAAATGTGATGCCTAATATACTTGGGCCCGCCCAATATTGGAAACACTGGTACTTAAATTTAACAGCTGACAGCTATTCAACCCAATCCATTAGTTATCTGACATTATCAAGATGAATTTGTTCTGACAGAGGTTAACTCCGAGTTGTCATATTTTATTGCCATTTGATAAACTATATAGAATAAACTGTGATAATGTGATTAATGTTGAAGGTGTTTGAATAAATTTTGGTTTGACTGTACCTTTAATGCACTATAAGGCGGCATTTATACTAGTGTGTTTTCCTTTAAAAATGCATAACTCTTGCCACGGTTACGCCTGGCGTTTACACTACTCCGTTTTCGAGTTTTCGACCCCCGGAAACGAAGACTTTTGGAAACTCTGCAGACCCCGTTTTAGTTTGAAAACTTCGGGGTTGCATTTCTGTGTAAACGGAATAAATTAGAGACTTTAGAATACGCAGGCTTGGTAGCCCACATTCGCTTACTGATTGGGTCGTCTGTGTCATTGCGTTTGCTTCTCTGATTCGTTAAGCCCCTGTCATATGACCCATTATGCTACCTGAAGGGGACAATGACCAGCCTCGCAACGACCGTGTGAACAACAGGCTTGTTTGACTTCAGGCAGCCTGCGTACACTGATCGACACATTGGTATTACAGCAACGCGAGCGAGAATGAAGAGCCATATGCTTTTAAATAGCTCACTCGGTAATAACATGGATTACCTCATCTATCCACATGAAGACTTCCTTGTTTTTCCTCACCATCGTGTTCTTTCATCATGGCTAGTAACCAACTGTCATCAACAACCAACTTGTATGTATGCACATACAACTGTTTACATTTGTGTGCGCATGCCTGAATGTTCCTGTGACATGCGTTTTCGGTAGTGTAGTGTAAACGGCAGTATAAATGAGGATCGTTTTCGTTTTAAATGCTGTTTTCATATAACAACATGCTAATGTAAACAGCACCTAATGGCTGGAATACACTACAAGACTTTTCAAATCTGAACAGATTTTTTTTAACTAGACATCATACACTTACAGACTTTTTGAAAGTTTCAGATAGAAACACACTAACTTATCAAATTTGCAGACTGGCACAGACTTTCTGCAGCAAGATCTGAACAAAAGTCTTCTGGTGTATTTTAGCCTTAAGTCACTTTGGATGAAAGCTTCTGCCAGATGCATAAAATGTAGAAATGTAAATATTCCTTACAGGATATTTCCTTGCAGATGATCCACTTAAAAGATGTGGATGCAAACAATAGTTACAAAAAGCAGTTTACTGTATGGAAAATTAGTACTGGAAAAGCGGTAATAGGGCTGGGCAAAAAATTGAAAAATCGATTAATCGATTCAATATTTATACTATACTATATTTTCTTTTATACTATCTATTTTTTCTTTCATGTTTCCGCAAGCACTGAACATTCATTAACGTGAATGTTATTGCTACTAGGGATGGGCGATATTATATCGTTTGCGATATACCGGTAGAAATTCCCCACACGATAGGAATTAGTCTTCCCGCGATATAAACGATAAATTCTAGTTGATGACGTATTTCTTTGTGAGACCCATTCACAGCTCATATGTGAAGCGAAAACGGGTATAGCGGAGGGCGGAAGTGAAGCTGAGAAAGAGTTTGCACTAAAAGACGAGCTCTAAATCTCGTATAGTTTGGCACTGTAGATGCATCCGAGTTAATGTTTAGTTTCACTTTCGTTTTATTTAATTTGTTTGTTAAGTATTCGTTGATAGTCATAATGCGTTACACCACAACATTTAGTTTGGCTAAAAGTATTTATTTAAACATTTGTTAGATGTTATGCGCGCGTGCGCAAATTGTTTAATATCATTTCTTGCCTGTTATATACAGGATGAACGGAGCATCCCGTGCACAGCTCGCGCCCACATGTGCTTTCATAGCGACACAGCGCGCACAGCACTGCTGCCTGTTTACATACAGTACAAAATGCGAGTTTGTATTACGTTATTTTAAATACGTTTAATGAGCGTATAAAAGCATGGATTATTTAATTAGATTTCTTTTATCCGCATTTTTCTCTCTCTTTCTGTAGCGCGAGTCATAGACAGATTCAGTGTATGTTGCTGTGAGAAGAAAAGGTTCACACAGTTCAAGAGAGAGTGATTGACAGCGTGATGCGATCGATCGTTTCCACCCAACAATAGAATATATACAGTTTTAGGTATGACATGATTTGTTTATTGAGCTTTAGTTCATTTAACTTTTCTTTACTACAACCTTTTGAAGTCGAATCTCACTATTATATTTTATATTTACAAAAATACTGTAGGTATATTTTAGGAGCTGTTTGATTTGGGGTAAGTTTTACTTTTTGATAATATTTGTTTTTCTGAGGGTCTAGACTACATGCAGCTACTATCACTTGACGCAAAAAACAGCGGTCGATGGTGTTATGGATATATCGTCATTTTTATCGTTATCGCAAGAAATACCAAGAATTATCGTGATAGAGTTTTAGGGCCATATCGCCCATCCCTAACTACTATCCACTAGGCGTCACTTTTATTTTTACAACGGCTGGATGTTACAACAGGGAGCATATCTATCGTTCATTCATTGCTTAATTAACATGGCAGATATGTGTGTGTCATCAAATTTAACATCACCTTCACATAAAAGGCAGCTGTTCATATTACAGCTAATTTTGTAAAATTTTGTTTGTTATATTTTAAATGTAAAATAACCTGACCATGTTTGATCAAGGTCTGTGACGGTTTCAATATACCCACGTATACCCAAAAATAAAGGTTAATATACAGGTTTGTGGCTCTTCGTTTATTATTTTAATACACCATTGTAATCTGATGTTTACTGATCTTTTTTAGAAATATCTATAGGATTATAGGATTTGTATTAAATCTATAATCATTGACTTGAATCGAATCGAGAGCTTGTGAATCGGAATAGAATCAAATCGGACCATCAGAATCGATACCCAGCCATAAGCGGTAATACACTATTTTTAAAGCAGTAAGGATCAGACTAATACTCTGTTTTTGCTGCATTGCTAAAAGACATAGTGAGTTCGTTCTTGAACATAGGCTGACGTGTTCAAAGAAAAAGCCCCCATTTAGTGCGGTGGAGTATGAAAGAGTTGTGTAATAATGAATTACTTTTAGCAGACTTGTGTGATTTCTTTAAGCCACAGATCGTTCTTGAATCCTTCTTTAAAAAGGTATGAAGACGGGGCTAATTTAGAGGCCAGTTAGTCTGTTGTTCGAGTGTACGTTGCTGTTAGGGCTTTGCTTTATTAAACAATCATTTTCATTACGCCTGTAAATAAATGCAGCTGAAGACAAGAAAAATCTTCATTGTGCAGTTCTTGAGCACAGAGCCTTGAACATATATTTGAATAGCATTTGCTCCCTAACAAATGAATTTGCTAATCAGCTTTGCGAGTCATTGCATTTAGAATGCCAGGGCGTGATGGAATTAAACCACTGAAGTTAAATTCAATGCTATTGATTCGTCCTGGTAGCAAGACTGCAGGGAACCTTCTTTATGTTAGTCAAGCCATTGTGCAGCAAAGCTAACTCCTGAAAATTTGCATTGAAAAGTGTTTCTTTTATTTCTTTCAAAGTAATCCCACAGAGTCAGACATTTGACAATTGGTGCTAATTGGCAAGGTTGTTTTGTTTTACGTGACCCTTCGATGGAGGTTTATCTAGTTTATTAGATTATCGCTGTCAATACAAGGCATACAAATAGGGTGTGGCAATATACTAGTATTGACAGTACTAATGAATTGATTAATTATTTATTGATCTTGTGTATGTACTGCACAAGTATTATGTATTGATTATTGTAAATAATTCAGCCCCGGCATCTGGTTGACACTCCAACAAAAGTGGTGCACCTGTTTAACATCTTGCATTATAGGGATGATAAAAATCAAACTTGTTGTCATTTATTCACACTCATGTCATTCAAACCTGCATATGACTCTTTCTTCTGTGCACAAAATTTATTTAGAAATGTCTCGGCGGTTTTGTGTCAAAACAACTGAAGTCAATAGGGGCCAGTGTAGTTTGGTTACCATTCTTAAGAAATATCGCCTTTTGTGCTCTGCAGAAAAGAAGTCATAAGGTTTTGAATGTCATCATGGTGATAAAATTTTTCATCTTTTGATAATTATCCCCTTAAGGCTGGAATACACTTCAAGACTTTTGCTCAGATTTTCAGTCTGGACTTGTTGCAGAAAGTCTGTGCAGATTTTTTATCGAGTAGTGTGTGATGCCCTGTTTTTCCTCTGCAAACTTTCAAAAAGTCTGCAAGTGTGTGATGTCTAGTTTTTAAAAAAATCTGTTCAGATTTTAAAAGTCGTGTAGTGTATTTCAGCCTTTAAGATCCACCATGGTTACACTTTTCTCCTACCCAAGCTTGTATTTTGAGCGTGACTCATTGAATTGAAATTTTAACATAGCATTATTATATTTTATGATTTGTTTATTTCATAAATATTGTGATAAGCATTATGAGAAGTATTGTAATCGTGTTGTGAGAACCTGTTTTTGTTTTGTGGAAAGTGAAATATTCAGTATTACGATACTATAAACTTCTCAAACTTCTTCAAATCCAATGCCGACTTATTTGTAAGCAACAGCATGTGACCTTGTCAACAACATATTGTTTTCTGATAGACTGACTGAAAATGGAAAATTTCATAAATGCACACTGAAAATGCGTAGCAAGCTGAATGGAGCTTGCAATTCTAAATAAGCTTGGATGTAAAAAGAGACAACAAAATTGTATTATTAGATTCTTATGCTCCTGAGGGGTTTGGGCATTTTTCATTTTGTACTCACTTTTACATAAATTTTCTCATAAATTTAACATTTTCAAAATCTGTTTTAGCTGTTATTCTCAGTACGAACAAAAGCATAAAATCATAGCTCTCTTCTAATATCCTCATTCATTATTCTTTTAACCAGGTGGCTTCATTTGCATATCTCTTTATGCTTCATATGTCTTTTCTATCGATATTTTTAATCTACAGTGCTGTTCTTCATGAAAGTAGTCATCCAATCGGCCGAATGCTTTGTCCTGGAAGGGATTGTTCTTTGTCTGTTCCGTTCGCCTTGTCTTCTCTGTCCGCTCTTCAGGCCAGAGCTCTTTTCCCATTAGGCCACTGTAGAGTTTTATAATTAAAAGGAATGAGTGTGATGAAATGGTATGTGCAGGAGTGTGGCATGCTATTGATTCTGGAAGGAGATGGTGTAATTTGCATCATCTTTTGGTATAGATCCTCCCAGAATAGAGTTCTGGAGGGCGACTATGGTTCACTGCTTGGACTTTTTAAAGATCTGGAAGATTGGATGAACTATTACTACGGACACCAGAATACGTGGTGGAAGAGGGGATTAAGAGTTTTTTTACTAGATGGAAGCCGCTTAGTTCTGACAAGTTGGTTGCCGTTATTTCTGATCTGAAGGTTGTTTTACAAGAAGTACATTTACGTGAGCCGTTATAAATAAAATAAGACTAATCCACTGTGGGTTTTTGTTAGGTCTAGCTATAAGCCATATTCTACCAAATATGAAAATGTCGTCACTGTTTACTCACCCTTATGTCATGAAACTCATTATTGAAAAGAAAACGGATACATAAAAATATTTTGTTCTTCTCAAGCTTCATTCTCAAGCTGCATTATTCATCCCTATATATATATATATATATATATATACAGTATATATTNAATTAAAGGGGTCAAATGGCAGAAGTATGTGTTTTTCTGTGTTTTTGGTGTGTTATAATTTGCCCATGCATGTATTAGACACGTAAAATTGCAGAAATGAAAGTGTGGGAACAAAAGATGCATTCTATCTTAAAGCAATGCTCAACCAGAGTTGCCTGAAACGCCTCGTGTAACGAGGTGTAATGATTTGACTTAAGACCGCCCAAATCTACATGTAGCTAAGGTGGGCGTAATTGTAAATCTCATTTTATCGTCGCCAGCGCAGCCATGTCGCGGAGACCATGTGTGTTTCTTTGCGAAAAGAAAGAGTCATTGTTTGCCTTGCCAAAAGATGAGACGACTAAAACGGAATGGTTACATTTTATTTATAACACTGTTCCAGAGAAGTACAATCAGAATGTTCAAGTTTGTGCAGCGCATTTCACCGACGAATGCTTCACAAACCTGGGAGAGATCAAGACCGGCTATGCACGAAAGCTTTGGTTAAAAAGTGGGGCCATTCCAACCATAAAAACTTCGCAAGGAAAGTCTGGCGCTTCAGATTCGCAGCCTGTAAGTATATTTTCATTGTAAAATATTTTGTTAAACTAATGCAAGTTGAGTCTGTTGTGTGTTTGTAGCGCATGTTCGTTCTTTGTGTGATCCGTAAATGCAGACAAGCACGTAGCGAAATGACAACATAAGTCCTAATAATCAGTAATTATGTTCCAACTAGAGGCAACAAATGTCATGTTTATAATGGGGTTTATTGTCTTTGTTATGTCGCGACGAGAGGTGTAGTGCATTATTAATTGTGTTACCATTCCCTGCTGTAATGCGAGCTTGTTTCTATCTCACACAAACTCTGTATGGTTGTTTGTTTATAGTCTTATAATGTCGTATATAAAAGGTAAAACAGTTAGCTATAGTTTTTAACTATTTAACATAATATATTTTTTACAAACCTTACCAATCCTTGACATCCTGCTCGAGTCGCGCTGGCACAGTTGATGTATCGGCTTGATCATCTTCATTTTCCGGATCAGATTCGTGCTCGAATTGATAGGGAAGTACCGCTGACATTGTATCGCCTGTCAGTACAATTGCTTTGGAACCTGATGTTCTGAATATGGTAAGAGGCGTTACATTTCCGTGAAATGCTTGCAGTATTTGACCAATCACTACGCACTGGTGAACTGGCCAATCATAGCACACCTCGCTTTTCAGAGCGATGAGCTTTGTAAAAAATCAGCGCGTTTCAGAGAGGCGGGACAAAGAGGAGATACAAACATGCACGGTATGTGGAAAATACAATGTTTTTCTAAACTTTAAATGGTGTATACACATTGCGCTACATCTAAAACAAACAATACTATTCGTTTTAGCCGTGCAATATTACTCCTTTAAAGATGTACCCATGTTGTGTCATGTTTGTGAGCTGGCACATAACATTCAAAGACGCTTTACATCTGTCTTTTGGTATATGGGTACAGAATTTCAGCTTGATTACATGTTAACATGTTGGATGTAGTCAATCTACATTTGGATAATGCAGGTCTGGTTAATTTAGCAAAACCAGCGTTGTACAAATCAGTTGGACCGAAACATTTACTGTACTATACATGACTGTGAAATGCAAACCTCTAGCTTTCCTGTAGCTCAGTGGTTAAAGCATGGCGCTAACAACGTCAAGGTCATGGGTTCGATACCAGGGGATTGCACATACTAAGAACAAAATGCATAGTATAATGCAATGTAAGTCGCTTTGGATAAAAGCGTCTGCCAAATGCATATAAATGTAAATGTAGTGTAAACTGCAGAAATGATGTCCACATACATGTGTGTTGGAGTCACATATGCAGAATGCTTACAGAAGGCTGCATACTGTTCCATTCCACTGCGATCTGTCTAGTCAAAGGACTAGACTTTTACAAATAATGACATTGAAGAAGTGTGTTTGTACATTTAATAATATCGTCACTGCTAAACACCTCTTAGCCATAGCATTAGACAACATTTACATTTAGTCATTAAGCAGATGCTTTTATCCAAACCGACTTACAAATGAGGTAAACAATAGAAGCAATTGGAACAACATAGCATAAGTGCAGTAAAACTGGTCTCATATACTGTAGCCTACACAGTATACAAAGTTAAGGATTTTTTTTTAGGATAGAAAGAGTTGAAAAGATATAGAAGTCAGTACTAATCGGTCAGGTGTTGACAGTAGAGATGTGTTTTCAGCCGATTCTAAAAGATGGCCACAGAATCTGCTGATCTTGTAGCAGCGGGCAGATCATTCCACAGATGTGGGACAGATCCAGAGAAGGTACGTGTGGGTGATTTTTTTCCGTTTTGGGATGGCACTACAAGACGTTGTTCGTTTGCATAGTGTAGGGATCTGGCGGGTATATAAGTCTGTATTAGCGAGTGAATGCCGAACCAGTGGTGGTCTTGTAGGCCAAGAGCAGAGACAACATCATCTATGACACCCTAAAGACAATGAGCACCGCTGACATATACGCTAATGTAAACACATTTGACAATTTGTCATTCTGAATGCTTAACCATGAATGGGTGGCATGATGCAATTACACAAATGTTGCAAACTTGGCAGGTGCAGAAAGACAGAGAATCTCGCAGAGCAGGAGGGACCCTGCCAGATACAGCATTAACCACTCTACATTACGCTGCTCAGTAGAGGATAAACACTCATCTGCCTGAGAGTTCCCGCTGGATACTGGGCATTTATTCACCCCGGAGGCATCCTGGATCGCATAACTCATAGGTTCCCAATAGCCTACGTCTGTTACGGCATGTGCATTATTAGGTTCACTCACCCTATAACGGCTGACTCCTGCTTTCTGCCCATCTCCGGGAAGGCCATTGTGGACCGATCATCGACTAAGTGCCACAGGGCTCCACGGCTGAATTGAACGGTTAGTGGTGTGTGACCCACAATTGAGGCCCTAATGAGTATCGGTTTGTCCGGATTTTTCCCTTTGAAGAACTGTGCGCGGTGCTGATTTCAATGCAGGTCTGATTAACTTTCCTCATTTGTTCTAACGAGTTGTTAAGTGACTGCTTTGGGATGCCTGAGATGTCTTGGCAGGTATTTTTTCTCTTTTTCTCCAGTTCCCACTGCGACTTTTTTGTCTTGTTGACAAAAAATACCGGCACTGTGAAGTCACAAAAAGTGTAGTACTTTGTTAACCGGTTTAACGTTTCACTTTTTGAAGGTTTTGATAGGCAAGCTTGAACATGTTAACAAGTTTTAAAATTAAATAACATTAACACATGGTCTTGTAGCTCAATTGGTAGAGCATTGCGTAGCGCAAAGGTTGTGGATTGGTTTCCAAGCAGAAACACGTACACAAAAAATGATACCTTGAATGTACTCATTCAAAAACAGCACAGTAACTAGCGTTATAAAAAACTGAAAAAAAACTTTGATGCACAGTTTGATTTCTTCAGTTTTCACCACAAGCTAGGCTATGTCTAGTTTTGTGATCTGCAATTTGCTCGGCTCGGAATGTAAAATGCTAAGAATGATCTGGAAAAATTGCCCTGTCATAAAGTCATTCGTTTTCTCTGACTAATCACAGTTATTGAATATTTTTGGATCTAGTTTAATTACTTGGCTATAAAAAGCTATAAATTGAATTTCGGCGCAGATCCTCATTCTGAGAAATCACTTTCGGTTCATTTACATCACTGAAACGTGTCATGCTCGACTTGGTGCAGTTTATAACAATTAACAAAATCCATTTCTTAGCGTTCGTTGTGTTTAATGGGAACGTAACGCAGTCATCCGTGTAAATGTATTGCTATGTTACTAAATAATTCTATTTGTTATCCATTTTATTTATTATTTGGAATCAATTTAGAAGAACTGAAAGTGCACTATTGCTGTCTGGCCGTAGTCTTAATGGCTCATGAGTTTTCCATTACAGTACATGTAATGATACCCCTTACGCTTCTAATAAAAGCAAATTAATTGTTTAATGGGCTAATCTGACATCGTATTTCTCTCTCACTCTCAGGGTATTCACTTCTTTTTAGCCCAATGCTGAAGCTCTTACGAACACTAACACTAATGCTGTAGTAGCAGTGAATGAACCCAATCTGTTGCATATGTTTGGTTGTATTGGACAACTGGACCCTAAGATGTGTACAAAAATACGTTTTAATGATTTCTGTTGTTACTTGTCATTTACACGCCCTCTAAATAGTTTTGAGACACCCACAAGACTGCTGCAGTTGTGCAGAATATTATTAAATAGACTTGAATTCATGGACCTTACCCAGCCAGACAATAGCAAAAGCTTTTCCATGTAATTCTATTACATGCAGACGTTACATCAAACCACTTGGTATTGATTTGTTTTTAAGTCAAGTCATTTTCTTTTGCACACTTGAAATGCATATGAGCAGCATTTTACGGTTTCATTTTTTAAGATTGCACTAAGGGATAGTAGCTCTCTATTGCATTTTGTCTTCACTCATATTTAATAAACTGAAACATCTGGTTTCTGTAATGAAAAGAAATTAGCTCCTAATGAGGACAAAGGGTTAATTAGTGTTTTTTTGCAAAGGCAAGCGTCACTCACTATTACTGTTGCTCAAACTTTGATATTTGAATAAGCGCAGTCCTTAGAGTTTTAAGTTGGCAAATAACTCATACCACAATGATCAAATCAAATCAGAATTACAGTACAGTTTTTTTCACTGGATACTTGACAAAACGGTATTCAATGAGGTTGCATTGAAGATCGCAAGGTGCATGAAAAGAATATCGGTCTTCATGCTGTCATTCCAGAATTGATGATGTTTTAAGTCTCATCCAAGTTATTAACGGTCTACACTGTGGATCACAGCTGTTTAGATTGGTTTCTATGGCAATAAAATTGTGTTGGTAGGTATTAGGCAAAACCATCACAGAAGTCTGACATGTTTATCTTTTACTCTGTGTGAAAATGTGACATGCAAAAAAGCTGTGCAAAATCCGATCAGAGTAGTCAGACTGAAACGGATTTCTAGAAATGTTAATTTAATAGAATTTCAGACTACATATGAATGCATCTTAACACGGATTTGTACAAATCCGATATAATGTTATCATGTACAAATCCGATTTCATGTTTTTTTACCTTTCACACTTCTGTTCTCGAAATGTAATGTTGAAACAAATGAAACGAATTCATGGAGACTACATAGTCAACCCAGAAACCACTCAGAAATTGTATGTACAAAAACTACTTGGGGCACCTATACAGTAAGTGTGGGCATAACAACATGCTGGCAACCACCCACAATGTCCTGGTGGTGAGTCTTGATCAAGCAAGCACCACTCACTCAAAATTTACTTTACACATTGGTAATCAATAATTTTGTGTCGTTTTTTCAGTAACTTACATCTGGTACCGCTGTGATTAATTTTCTGTGACTGAACCAAAAAAATGTAATTAGGCATCTTTCCTAATTATGACACAAAGGGAATATTTGGCACTTTGAAAGGCCCTGTTGGTATTTGCCTGGAATGTTTTTTTCGGAATGTGGTATAATGAAGCTGTTTCGGACCTTCCACCAACTGCCTCCAGTAAGCGCTTGTGAAACTTCATCTGCTCTGATTGCCATTGTTCCTCTCCTACTGCCGACATTTTGATCATTACGACTCGTTGATGATCTCCATAAATCACAGCTTGGATCTACACCTTGTCTTTCACTGCTACGAGTTTTGCACCATAATTACCAACCCAGTGCTCATTATTTTGCCCGGTTGGAATGGCATGTTTGCAGAGTTGACTCCCATGTTAATTAACCTTGCCTTCAATTACACATTCCGTTCGACACTCATTAGCCAACACAGTGGGCGGTAGTGGGCGGTACCGGGGTTATAGGATTAGAACACCCTACGGGTCAAAATGCATAATCCATCAGAGAGAACTGTAGCAGTGACTTCCTGTAGGTGGAAATGCTGCTTTGGGCTGTCTTGCTTAATCGTTGATAGGCTTGTGAGTGCTTGTAACATTCTTTAACCTGAAGTCGACTTTTTTAATAAGGATTTCTTGCAGCTGGCTGTTTTTTAATGCCTAAGAGCCTTTTCTTCTTTACACAGGAATAAGCAACAAGTTAACAGGAAGTGATGGGCAGCCCAAGTGCTTATATCTCCAGATGGAATGTTTTGTGTTATTAGTGGTTTATTTCTTAGCTTTGTTTAATTCTTGAATAAAATGTAGTTATCTGTGATCTTTTTGTAATAGTTGAACAACTGGACGGTGGGGGGGGGGTTGGGGAGTGGTTTGTGCATATAACCTCATCCTGCTGGGATGAGGTTATATCCTTACGGCCACTTAAGTTTTGTATATAGGATTTTTTTCTGGCCAACACATGAGCTGTAAATCTCTCAAGAGCTGTAAGAAAATGACATCCTGAAATGTTGTCAACACTGTGTGGCTGATGAACAACTAGGGTGCGGAATCCCTTGCCCTTCCTTAGAGACTATTCTAAGTTAGAGGGCTAAGGTAGCAGACAGGTATTCATGTTGTCAGTGCTTGCAAACCAAATAAATACTAATATTGAATGGCTGTAAATGTTCTTAACCTCTTAGGAACCTTCAAACAGTCTTTAATTTGTTTTGGAGGTTTTCTGTCCAAGAATCTTAAATGGCTTTTGAGGTCTTTAGATCAGTTGAGACCTCTGGGAGAATTCTTGAGAAAGGCAGCAGGTTTATAGTCTGCTCAAGTGTTTGTGTTTACAGTGAACCACGAACAGATCTCTAAAGACATCTGCTTTTTTCTGTTGCATGTGTTCAGACAGATGGTGTTATGGTGACCTCATCGGGTGGATCCGTGGTCACGGATTAAAGCACCTGTTTTTGTGAATACGCATGCATGCATTTGTGTAAACCTTATTATTTTTAACCTTATTAGTTATACTATGTTCAGTCCATTTCAGCTTTTTATATTTTTATACTCATAAATCAGTGGGGCATAATCCGTGATTTAAAATGTAGGTGTTGCGACATACCGATATGTATGATAACCATGAAATTAATAACCGTTATTATTGATATCGTGTTAATGCAACACATATTATAATATTGTAAAATATAGCTGCAAGCAGCAATTACGGGGTCAAGCCCTACAAGGCACATAAGACCATATATGTGGACATTTCTGAGGAGTTTTTGAAAAGCAGATGTAAAATTGTATGTCCTCCTTGCCTAGAAAACGATTACTAAAAGCACTTAAAACACTATAAACTTGCTTATAACGTTTGACCAATAAGTGGTGCTGCCACCAAATTTCTATGAGGTGAACAAGATGTGCCAATGATGATATGTACAAACTTTGACAAAATTTTGAAGTCAACCAGAACCAATTTAAGGTTTTGTTTAATAATAAGTAGGGATGGGCGATATTATATCGTTTGCGATATACCGGTAGAAATTCCCCACGCGATATAAACGATAAATTCTAGTTGATGACGTATTTCTTTGTGAGACCCATTCACAGCTCATATGTGAAGCTAAAACGGGTATAGCGGAGGGCGGATGTGTAGCTGAGAAAGAGTTTGCACTAAAAGACGAGCTCTAAATCTCGTTTAGTTTGGCACTGTAGATGCATCCGAGTTAATGTTTAGTTTCACTTTCGTTTTATTTAATTCGTTTGTTAAGTATTCGTTGCTAGTCATAATGCGTTACACCACAACATTTAGTTTGGCTAAAAGTATTTATTTAAACATTCGTTAGATGTTATGCGCGCGTGCGCAAATTGTTTAATATGATTTCTTGCCTGTTATATACAGGATGAACGGAGCGTCCCGTGCACAGCTCGCGCCCACATGTGCTTTCATAGCGACACAGCGCGCACAGCACTGCTGCCTGTTTACATACAGTACAAAATGCGAGTTTGTATTACGTTATTTTAAATACGTTTATTTTTTTTTTAAATTTTTGTTTTTTTTATTTTTTTTTTTTTTTTTTTTTTTTTTTTTTCTCTTTCTGTAGCGCGAGTCATAGACAGATTCAGTGTATGTTGCTGTGAGAAGAGAAGGTTCACACAGTTCAAGAGAGAGTGATTGACAGCGTGATGCGATCGATCGTTTCCACCCAACAATAGAATATATACAGTTTTAGGTATGACATGATTTGTTTATTGAGCTTTAGTTCATTTAACTTTTCTTTACTATAACCTTTTGAAGTCGAATCTCACTATTATATTTTATATTTACAAAAATACTGTAGGTATATTTTAGGAGCTGTTTGATTTGGGGTAAGTTTTACTTTTTGATAATATTTGTTTTTCTGAGGGTCTAGACTACATGCAGCTACTATCACTTGACGCAAAAAACAGCGGTGGATGGCGTTATGGATATATCGTCATTTTTATCGTTATCGCAAGAAATACCAAGAATTATCGTGATAGAGTTTTAGGGCCATATCGCCCATCCCTAATAATAAGGCCACCAAGTGTCACAGCCCTACTAAATATTTTGGGTATCCTCACTGTGCCTATGAATCATCGTATCAAATATAGTGAAAATATATTTATAAGTTATGAGCATATAAACTCACAAAAGCATAACAATTTAATGTCACCGAACTTTTTTGCATTTTTTTTAGTCCACTTCCCATGGACATTTTGACATGTGGCCTGAGACATTTAGTAAACCAGCTAAAGTTTTAGTGTTTTCTATGGTGGTTCGGAGTAACGGTTGCGTAGATATTCTATTTGTAGAACTACAACATGATACTGGGCAAACCTTAAGGCGAAACCTGGCATGTTTGGTATCGTAGGACTTGCCAACAATTCAGGAATTTAAGGAATTGAATCCAATGAAAATCCGTCAAACACAGACAAAGTTATAGGCCTGTAAACATATTTTCTCACCACTAGGTGACACTGGCCTGAAACTTATGGGCTCTGTCAGGGCACTGTCTTGATGACCCATACCAAGTTTCGTAATTATACACTAATGTGTTCATATTATACTGCATTTTACTACATTATTCAATATGGCCTATGCCCAAAATGGCAGACATGGGAAAACGTCTTGGTTACGGATGTAACCTCAATTCCCTGATGGAGGGAACGAGACGTTGTGTCGAACCGACAGATGGGGTTCGTCTTGAGAACCTATCAACTTCTGACTAGTTTAGAAAAGGCCAATGAAATTGGCGAATGAAATTTGCATGCCGGACTCCGCCCCCGGATAGCCGGGTATAAAAGGGAGACGGCGTGCTGCATTCATTCACCTTTGGGCTGAGGAGCCTGAGAGCGTCTCTCGACTGCTGCAGTGGGCGGCATGTGTTGTGGCATGAAGGACACAACGTCTCGTTCCCTCCATCAGGGAACTGAGGTTACATCCGTAACCAAGACATTCCCTTTCTGTCGGTCTCTCGACGTTGTGTCGAACCGACAGATGGGGTTCCTATGGAAAACGCCACGGCGCTGTGCTGCGTCACAATCTCTAGCGAAGCGACGATGACTGGCCTGGGTGTGTCAGACGTGAGCATTAATGCGTAATTATAACCGTCCAGTGGATGGGTAGGGGGTCCCAGAGCTTTTGAAAAGTCTTCGAGATAGTTTAGTACCCGTACACCTCTCTCCCTGAGGGTAGCGAGGGCGGCTTTCACAACCTTCGTAAAGACTCGTGGGGACAGGGACAGACCGAAAGGGAGGACTCTGTACTGATATGCCCGCCCCTCAAAAGCGAACCGTAGGAACGGGTGATGACGAGGGAGAATGGAGACATGAAAGTACGCGTCCTTCATGTCGATTGCCATGAACCAATCCTGACATCTGATACATGCCAGGATGCGCTTCTGCGTGAGCATCCTGAACAGCAGCTTGTGTAGGTGCCTGTTCAGGGTACGCAGATCTAGAATGGGGCGCATTACCCCGTCCTTTTTGGGGACGAAGAAGTACGGGCTGTAAAACCTGTTGGACATCTCGGCTAGAGGGACGGGCTCGATCGCTTCCTTCACCAGAAGGGTGGCGACCTCGGCCCGAAGCATGGGAGCATCTTTGCCTCTGATTGAGGTTGAGAGCATGCCCCAAAACTTGGGCGGGCGTCTGGCGAATTGGATCGCGTAGCCGAGACTGATCGTATCCCGTAGCCACCGTGACGGTTTGGGAAGCTCTAGCCAGGCTCCCAGGGGCCGAGATGGGGGCTAGGAGTACGATCTGCTTCATCGACCTCCTTGGGGGGTGGTTCGATGGCTGGCAGTGCGGATCCCTCACCGTGGGGAGGCCGCTGGGGAGGAGATCGGCTCTGCTGACTTACCTGCCTGGCGATGCAGCTCCACGCACCGTCGATTTGAGAGTGCTGAGGGCTGCAAAGTATGCTCGACATTGCGTCTCGCCGTGACGCAACGTTGGGTTGCCGAACACCGTCGTGCAGAGGGTGAGGGCTGTGAAAAACACCCGGAGAGAGAGGGAACTCTTTTTGTTGGGCGCTAGGCCCCCGGAGGGACCTAGCAGATGTTGGGACGGTGCAGGGACTGTCCCGGATTGACCGACCAGCGATGTATTTGCTGGGGTCAGGCCCGATGGTGTCAATCTCCCTGGGGTCTTCCCGTCAGGGCCGCTTCTGCTTCCGCGACGGCTGCTGACGGGGCAGTGGTCTCCTCCTCGATGTCCTCTTCCGAGGGGCCGCCGGGGTCGGGGGCACCATAGGCAGCGTCGAAGACGGCCGGGGCTGCTGGGGAGCAGGATGGCCATGGCGTGGAGAGAGGAGGCAGCTTGGGCCGCAGAAGTGTAAGCCCTCGACACCAGAAATGCAGAAATCTTACATGCTTTGGAAGGGAGTCTAGGTTGAACTCTCCAGGTGGCCGCCGTCTGCGGGCACAGGTGCACCGCGACTGCACGCTCCACCTGGGGCACTTTCGACGTAGCCTCTATCTGCCCCGCCATCGAGGGAAGTAAGGGCGACAGAACTAATCTGACGTGAACGAGCCGAAAAGGGGGCGTTCCAGGTCTTACTAAGTTCCTCGGTGCGGTGCACTGCAGCCCAATGCTCACGGCGGCCCGGGAAAGCATGGCTGACATCTCGACGTCCGCCTCTTCCTAGGCTCGACTCCCCCGAAGGAGGGAGCTCCAAGGAATTGTCGGGGTCGGATGCCAGTAGGTCACCCTCCGATGCCGCAAGGGACATCTCATCGTCATCACGAATCGTTTCCGACTGCGTGGCTGCGGAACAAGATGGGGTGGGACCGGCTCTTGGGGAACGGTCAGATGAGCGAGACGGGGTGCGAGCGATCCGTGAGCGCTTGGCTGACGGATTTACGCTCACAATAATCCCCATATCACCCTTGCCACTCGCCGTAGCGGAGGGTGGGGCCGTAGCCACTGCTGTCACGGAACGGGAAGCAGACAAGGTGGTGGCTGGCTCCCGAAAGAACACAGCCACCCATGACCGCAGTGTCTGAATCGCCATCCGCCCGCAGTGCGGGCAGGACGTATCCACGAAGGCTGCCTCAGTGTGCTGGAGACCCAAACACTTGAGGCAGACATTGTGTCCGTCCCCCTCCTCGATGAGAGTATCACACCCACAAGAACAGCGGGACATGCCACGCTGGAGAAATTTAGCTCTTTTAGAAGTCTCGAACACCTCTGGAACCGCTGAGACGCCAGGGGAAGTCGTTGCAGGAAGGGACAGTCTGCTGCACCACGTCGGAAGATTCCAGCAGTAATTCAGAGTAGAGCTTGAAGTCTCGAAGTCGATCATAGAAACGAAGGCTCCGGAGAACAAAAGGTGAATGAATGCAGCATGCCATCTCCCTTTTATACCCGGATATCCGGGGCGGAGTCCGGCATGCAAATTTCATTCGCCAATTTCATTGGCCTTTTCTAAGCTATTCAGAAGTTGATAGGTTCTCAAGACGAGCCCCATCTGTCGGTTCGACACAACGTCAAGAGACCAACAGAAAGGGAACTTGATATCTTTCGTCTCGGCATGCCACCCCGAATCTAACGAGACCAACTTTGATTTTTTATGTACATTGACTCCCATGGTATTTATTTTCCTTATTATGGCTGTAAATAGGGGATGACAGAATTTTCATTTTTGGGTGAACTATCCCTTTAAAAGCAGGTAAAACAACTTTTATATTATAGGTAAACAAGCTCAAATGTATGAATATAAATATTAGAAACAAGCTAAAATCAAACCAAGTGGCATCTGAAAACAAATGATGCAAAAGCTTTGTTCATAACAAAATTTCTACAGGCAGCTGATGTCAAGGTAATTTTTGGTATGTGTATAAAGGCAGTTCTCATTATATTTATATATATGTCCTCACAGAATAACCATCAGGTGTAGTTTCACACATTAGCTTTTAACATATTAATGTCTAGCAACAGTGGACAACAAATAAGTTTCAATTTGTACTGCATTTATTTTTTAAAACAATTGTTGTATTGCCTAAAGCATAATATCTGCTTTTTGTATGCTTGTGCTATTTTTCTATGAAATGACCATTGGTTTTATACTATATTTTATCTAAAGCTGTGATAGACCTACATTTATATTTGCATCTAAAGTGTCCAAGTACTTTTGGGGGCCACTGTGTAAGATATACTAAGGTCGAAAAACCATACTTTGCTGGCAGTTTTATAGTTGACCACAGGAGGTGCTGTTGACTTGTTTTACTCTTAATCTTCTCATCAGCTCCTCTTTGTGTGTCCTTGTTTTGTGATGAGTGGAAGTGCTGTTAAGGGACTTTGCTTGGAGAGAGCTCTCACAACTAGAGAGATTAACACTGCCTTATTACAGCCCACACACACGCACACTTAGGAAGCCCCGCGAGCACCTTGAATCCAAAGTGGAAGGCCGTTATGTGAAAGCACGATGAGCTTGTCTGCCATTTGGAGGTCATTTAGACCCAAACTCAAACCCTTTCTTTTCTTGCCGTACTGCAGATATCAGACTCCATATTTGCTCTCCGCTGTGATCTGTCAGACATCCGGCTGCGTTGAGCGTCCTAAAGAGTGTAGAGAACCAGCGGCGTTTAAGGGCACGCTAATGCAGTGGTCGGCCTAAAGCTGGATGTCTGTTCACTAAACTACAGCACTTGAAATGTTCCCAGCAGCCCACCGGTCCTGTCAGCCAGAGCTCGCCATACGCTTTAAGGTTAGATCCATGTTGCCAAGGAGACAGCAGCGCCGCGTGTGTGTTTAGTTCAATGATCTCCTGCCTCTACTCAACCTGTACCTCTCCTGTCAGAGCTGCGGTTTGAGTCATTCGCGGCGGTTACTAAATAAATCTGGAGTCTGCTGGTTGGATTAGTTGGCCTGTGGTCAGGGGAAATGATTTTGACATTTAGCGGTGGAGTTTGTCATGTGGCAAATCGTGAGACCTCATATTAACGCTCAAACCATGTGCAAGGCTGCATAGATAATGTAACCTCAAAAAATGTGTATATATTTTCTTGTTGCATTTTAATGAATACATTTTACCTGATAGCAAAAAAGAAAATGTGTATATATTTTATTGTTGCATTTGAATGAATACATTTTACCTGTTAGCAAAAAAGAAAATGTGTATATAGTCCTGTTAGAATAAAGAATAAGGCATGTGCTGTATACAAACAAGATGCCATTTCTAAATGCCCTTTAATATTTGTCTGCTACAATATTAGAGAAGGCTCTTGACTTACACATTTAGTTACACTTTATTGTATGACATTATCATTGAATAATACCAGTTTCTTTCTTGCTTGCCTACTTTTTATTTAACTGGCATTAATCCTATAGCACACATATCAGGGTTCCTACAGTATGTTCTTTATATTACATTGTCTAGTTGTTTTATGATCATGTGAATGGCCCAGAAGCATTTTTAATTAATCTTTTTTTACAGGGTGGGTATTTGATACTGCTGCAAAAATCAAATAAAATGTTGAAGAAAATAAGATAATAGGGTTATTTGAGTCTGTGCTGAAGTCTGCAAATTCAGTTAAAATCTAGCATCATTTATACACCCTCACGTCATCCAAAACCTGTATGACTTTTTTTTCTTTGAAACACAAAGATATTTTGAGGAATGTCTCAGTGGTTTGTTTTGTTCACACAATGGAAGTCAGTGTTGTTTTGTTACCAACTTTCTTTGGGATATCTTCTTTTGTGGTCTGCAGAAGAAAGTCATACATGATTGTAATGACATGAGGGTAAAGTTATTCATTTTCAATTATTCATTATACATCTTTTTAAGATGTCACAGTAGCAGTAAGAATTACAATTAATTAATACATGTATGTAATTCTGTACAACAGTAGATTTACAATATAACAATTACAAAAAATGATATGAATGCATATGATATTATACACATATTTAGTCCAAGCTTAAAATGCAAAACTCAATGTTAAACAGTATGTTGGTCCTTGCTCTATTTCTGCTTGGCCTAAAAAAGTCTTAAGACCCTTGGTTAAAACCGCACAGTATGGTTCTTTCTTTCCTATTGGGTAACATGGCTTTTTTCCCTCAATCCTTTTCTATTTCTTTCTATTCTTTTTCTCTTCTTATTTTCTTTTGTCTTTTACTCTTTGCAGAGGAAGAGGT
This sequence comes from Triplophysa rosa, assembly GCF_024868665.1. Classification (NCBI taxonomy): domain Eukaryota; kingdom Metazoa; phylum Chordata; class Actinopteri; order Cypriniformes; family Nemacheilidae; genus Triplophysa; species Triplophysa rosa. Next base: position 14,713,672 of record NC_079913.1, read on the forward strand.
GGAAAATTTCAATGTTTCCAGCTTGCAGGAAGAGGTGTTGCGGAACATCGAGGCTGACAGCTTCTGGTGCATGAGCAAGCTCCTGGACGGGATTCAGGTAAATTGATTCCCTATCTGCCAGCGTGCTGGGCTGATTACATTCACTGCGCGTGTGTGTGTGTGTGTGTGTGTGTGTGTGTGTATGCAAGACGAGCACACCGCAGGGAAAGAGACGAATGCGTCGTGGTGAGGGTCCCCCACGTGTAGGTGTCCTGTCCCGTTTCCTCCCCTTGCCTTCCCTCGCCTGGCCTGTCCTGGAATAAAATCCATGATGAATATTCTCACTCCACACCACAGGCAGGAAATAACCTCCTTATCCAAAAAGGCGTAGCAATTCTTGAATTGTCACTGGAAAGCACAGCTACCCTCACCTCCGCCCCATATTCACTTTATCTTGCCTGCCGTATCTCTAATTGATTTAAGGGCATAAAAACACCTGTGCTGTTTACGCCGCTGAGATGGAACATGCGATACAGTTGAAGGTAGGTGGTTGCTATCTACTTAGCCTCACATTTTCCCAATACTCTCACAGAGGATGAAAAAGGAGTCCCATGTGGCTTTTTGAGTTGGGTTTTTGTTTTTTCTCCATGTTTCTCCAATTGGGTGTTTGGCTATGGGCACCTTTAGCCCTAAAATTGAACTCTCTTATAACATTCTTACTAGACTTTACTTAAAGCATATATGTATAATGCATTATAAAAGTAGTTTTAATGTATTAATTATGCCTTGTATAAGACCTTGTTTTGTCGCATGAATAATTGCAACCACAGTTTATACAGTATCTCACAGAATTGAGTACACCCCTCACATTTTTGTAAATATTTTGTTATATCTTTTCATGTGACAACACTGAAGAAATGACACTTTGCCACAATGTAAAGTAGTGAGTGTACAGCTTGTATAACAGTGTAAATTTGCTGTCCCCTCAAAATAACTCAACACACAGCCATTAATGTTTAAACCGCTGGCAACAAAAGTAAGTACACCCCCAAGTGAAAAAATGTCCAAATTGGGCCCAAAGTGTCAATATTTTGTGTGGCCACCATTATTTTCCAACACTGCCTTAACCCTCTTGGGCATGGAGTTCACCAGAGCTTCACAGGTTGCCACTGGAGTGCTCTTCCACTCCTCCATGACGACATCACGGAGCTGGTTGATGTTAGAGACCTTGCGCTCCTCCACCTTCCATTTGAGGATGCCCCACAGATGCTCAATAGGGTTTAGGTCTGGAGACATGCTTGGCCAGTCCATCACCTGTACCTCAGCTTCTTTTGGGGTCGTTATCATGTTGGAATACTGCCCTGCGGCCCAGTCTACGAAGGGAGGGGATCATGCTCTGCTTCAATATGTCACAGTACATGTTGGCATTCATGGATCCCTCAATGAACTGTAGCTCCCCAGTGCCGGCAGCACTCATGCAGCCCCAGACCATGACACTCCTACCACCATGCTTGACTGTAGGCAAGACACACTTGTCTTTGTACTCCTCACCTGGTTGCCGCCACACACACTTGACACCATCTGAACCAAATAAGTTTATCTTGGTCTCATCAAACCCAAGGGCCATGGTTCCAGTAATCTATGTCCTTAGTCTGCTTGTCTTCAGCAAACTGTTTGCGGGCTTTCTTGTGCATCATCTTTAGAAGAGGCTTCCTTCTGAAACGACAGCCATGCAGACCAATTTGATGCAGTGTGTGGCATATGGTCTGAGCACTGACAGGCTGACCCCCCACCCCTTTAACCTCTGCAGCAGTGCTGGCAGCACTCATACGTCTATTTCCCAAAGATAAACCTCTGGATATGACGCTGAGCACGTGCACTCAACTTCTTTGGTCAACCATGGTGAGGCCTGTTCTGAGTGGAAACTGTCCTGTTAAACCGCTGTATGGTCTTGGCCACCATGCTGCAGCTCAGTTTCAGGGTCTTTGCGATGAGGTGCCATGTTGAACTTCCAGTGACCAGTATGAGAGAGTGAGAGTGATAACATCAAATTTAACACTCCTGCTCCCCATTCACAACTGAGACCTTGTAGCACTAAAGAATCACATGACATCGGGGAGATCACATCCCTCCTCTCTGGCATTAGATTAAAATGCACTCCAGGCCCGCCAAAGATTTTGTGGTATTTTGTCTCTAATTACTGCAGTAATTTGTGTGTACAAAGCATATTCTCTTAGGTGCTAATGATTTTTCTCCACTCTTTGTTTTCCTTACACCTTCACACTATTGCTGCTGATAGCTCTGAACATTTGCTCACAAGTTGTTAGCGTCGGCTGCACTGTGCTCTCTGCGTGTTTCGGAGTGGTTGTTAACACTTGGTTTAGTTTTTAGTGTGATTTTTATAGTCCCAGCCATGCGTAATTGTGTTCGGTTCTCAGGAGAGGGCTTCCGTTTTACAAACCCGATTCCAAAAAAGTTGGGACACTGTACAAATTGTGAATAAAAACAGAATGCAATGATGTGGAAGTTTCAAATTTCAATATTTTATTCAGAATACAACATAGATGACATATCAAATGTTTAAACTGAGAGAATGTATCATTTTAAGGGAAAAATAAGTTGATTTTAAATTTCATGGCATCAACACATCTCAAAAAAGTTGGGACAAGGCCATGTTTACCACTGTGTGGCATCCCCTCTTCTTTTTATAACAGTCTGCAAACGTCTGGGGACTGAGGAGACAAGTTGCTCAAGTTTAGGAATAGGAATGTTGTCCCATTCTTGTCTAATACAGGCTTCTAGTTGCTCGACTGTCTTAGGTCTTCTTTGTCGCATCTTCCTCTTTATGATGCGCCAAATGTTTTCTATGGGTGAAAGATCTGGACTGCAGGCTGGCCATTTCAGTACCCGGATCCTTCTTCTACGCAGCCATGATGTTGTAATTGATGCAGTATGTGGTCTGGCATTGTCATGTTGGAAAATGCAAGGTCTTCCCTGAAAGAGACGACGTCTGGATGGGAGCATATGTTGTTCTAGAACTTGGATATACCTTTCAGCATTGATGGTGCCTTTCCAGATGTGTAAGCTGCCCATGCCACACGCACTCATGCAACCCCATACCATCAGAGATGCAGGCTTCTGAACTGAGCGCTGATAACAACTTGGGTTGTCCTTGTCCTCTTTAGTCCGGATGACATGGCGTCCCAGTTTTCCAAAAAGAACTTCAAATTTTGATTCGTCTGACCACAGAACAGTTTTCCACTTTGCCACAGTCCATTTTAAATGAGCCTTGGCCCAGAGAAAACGCCTGCGCTTCTGGATCATGTTTAGATATGGCTTCTTTTTTGACCTATAGAGTTTTAGCCGGCAACGGCGAATGGCACGGTGGATTGTGTTCACCGACAATGTTTTCTGGAAGTATTCCTGAGCCCATGTTGTGATTTCCATTACAGTAGCATTCCTGTATGTGATGCAGTGCCGTCTAAGGGCCCGAAGATCACGGGCATCCAGTATGGTTTTCCGGCCTTGACCCTTACGCACAGAGATTGTTCCAGATTCTCTGAATCTTTGGATGATATTATGCACTGTAGATGATGATAACTTCAAACTCTTTGCAATTTTTCTCTGAGAAACTCCTTTCTGATATTGCTCCACTATTTTTCGCCGCAGCATTGGGGGAATTGGTGATCCTCTGCCCATCTTGACTTCTGAGAGACACTGCCACTCTGAGAGGCTCTTTTTATACCCAATCATGTTGCCAATTGACCTAATAAGTTGCAAATTGGTCCTCCAGCTGTTCCTTATATGTACATTTAACTTTTCCGGCCTCTTATTGCTACCTGTCCCAACTTTTTTGGAATGTGTAGCTCTCATGAAATCCAAAATGAGCCAATATTTGGCATGACATTTCAAAATGTCTCACTTTCAACATTTGATATGTTATCTATATTCTATTGTGAATAAAATATAAGTTTATGAGATTCGTAAATTATTGCATTCCTTTTTTATTCACAATTTGTACAGTGTCCCAACTTTTTTGGAATCGGGTTTGTAGATGCATAGGGTAGAAAATGTTGTTAATTACAAGTATTGTGTTTCCCTCCTGTGTCGGACAATAGAGCAATATTGCAATTTTAAAGCCGCATTATAAGAGATTTTTATAAGAGTTTTTTATTACATACGTTTCTCCAAGAATGGTGGGGGGGGGTTAGTGCTTCATACTGTGGAGCAGTATCGTAAAAAAATGTCAGCACAGAAGTACAGTGACCAGGGGCTCTCAAGATATAAATAGAATGAATCAGCACGCAAAAATTTGTTCATATGATGTACAATATTCTTCCGGTCTTCCCAACCTTTGATTTGAACTTTCTAGACTTGGAAAACTGATCTATACAGGGCTCTAGACTAACTTTTTGCACTGGTTGCACTGGTGCGCCTAACTTTTTTCTTAGGTGCACCAGCACAAAAGTTAGGTGCACCCAAATTTTCGACCGCATCGCATTTTACACCACAGTTTTGCAAGTTCACTTTTTTTTTAAATCGCTGTCCATATAGGCAATATTGACTTGTAAAAGATTAACTAACAATCTGGTCAACGTAAAGTTCTTTATTTGAAGCACAATTCTACAAGAAAGCAGGGCTCAGACTAACACTTGAGAGAGGTGGCACTGGTGCTACCAAGTTATTCAGTTGGTGGCACCTGCCCTTAATTTGATAGCACCAGAGTCGTGGGGTGAGGTAAGAAAAAAGAATCACTAAAACTTGTTAAATGTGTTTAATACATTAATAAATCAATTAGAAATTAATACAAATCATTGTTTATGATTGAATTATTTTTATTGTATATGTAAACTCTCTTTCAACACTTTACCATATTTAAAGCACATCTTTCTTAAAGCTACTTTCTTCCTTTATTTGTTGTGAACGACTCCTATAAGAGAACACAATTCCTTTAATATCAGTGAGTGTTTTTGGGCCCGTCCGTTGTTGTTTGATGAACATTATAAACAGAGATCTTTATTATGCTGCTGCCCCTTTAAGAGCTCGCGCAATATACTGGAACACGTGTTTTGTTTCCCAACTGTTTGGTCACGAAACAAACTGAATACCTTTACAAGGTTTCTTGTTAATATGGGAATTTTTAGCTTATTTTGTGTTAATATGTCCGTTTCAGAGTAAGAAGGCGTGAAAGAGAACTCCGTTCAGTATTTTGTGCTCTGACTCTCTGGGCGCGCGCATCTCAAACAACCCGCGAGACCTGAAGGCTTTTAGTGATTATTCTTCATGAAAGCTGCATTGATACACGTTTGGCTTCTATCAATAGCTACTCACAAATAAATATTATTTAGCGTGATGTATAACGTTTTGTATGCTTTGCAGTATTGTTAGAGATCTTTATACACTAGTTTAGTGCATAAAGTTTAAACACGTTTCCTGCATTAGCTTCACATGCATACAATACTTGCAACACATTTCGTTATCTTTGCTGTTTTGTACCTTAGTAGGGGAAAATCTTGTATTCTGCATATTTATTTAAGTTGCGAGATTGAGCGCTTCACTCGTCTGCTCTTTCGGTCCTTCGCCTCTTACCCGTAACCCGCGAATTACGTCTTTGGGGGCGGGGCACTGATAGATAAGTGAATGGTTGAAGGAGGGGAGACGAAAATGAGTGACTGAATGCGCAGCTTGCGCAATATAACATTTCTGCGCATTAAATTTATAATACGCAAAAATTATATATTGATCAGTTTGACAGTTGCACCGGTGCGACCATTAAGATAAACAGGCAGGAAAAACAGTCGCAAAATGAGACCATTTAGTCGCAGTCTAGTGTGTCGGAGCATTATTTATGATTTTCGGACGGATCAGGCCTTAACTTAACATTCTTAACGAAAAAGTTGTCAATCGTTCTTTTCATCTTCTCTCATCATCCGCGGCTACATCCACTCTGTTTATCTGACGGGCCTAGGCTACTCACCTCTCTCTGTATGACTGCAGCACAGCATTTTCACACGTACACACACGTACAGGAATATCTGGATATCACGGCCAATCAGAGGGGGGTCCGCCCTTCACTATCTCTGATTGGTTTAGACCACGATATGGGCCTAATGTGTCTGTTGTTGAACCACAGGGAGACTTTCGCAGAGACTTTTTTTTCCCTCGAACGGCTGGTCGCACCGGTGCGACCTCAGATTTTTTTTAGTCGCACCATTGAGAAATTAGGTCGCATGTGCGACCAAATTGGTCGCACTCTAGAGCCCTGCTATATCAAAATTCACTGAAAATCTTGCTTAATATCTCATTCGCACTACTGCATACCAAGGGCCTGCAACCCCTGTCAACCATAATAATATCCAAAATTCAGATGAATTATAACATGCCAAATTGCTTTCAAAAATGCATTGTAATCATTCATTAAATTCAAAAAGAAGATATAGCATAACCCATAACTTCAACAAAAAACATTATGGGTGCTGCACAGTGTTATACATTCACAGGTGAATGGGTGATTTTACATCATAGCTGTTAAACTGTATAAGACACTAGTTTTTTCCTTCAGATACAGATCAGGTTTAGTGTTAAAGCTGCAATCCATTCAAAAATCTGTTCTATAGCAAGCACATCAAAACCTGTGTTTTCCTTGCCTACCCCAATTGACAAATAGTAAACCTATAATAATGATTTATAAATTGATCTGTCGGATGCGATTTTGTGGGAAATTTCAGTTGACTTGAACCAATTTAAAAATAAGCAACCTACACACCTGCAATCCTCTTCACATTAACTTGTTTGAGGGTTTTGGGATAAACAGGTGAGGTGCCTGATTATAGATCCTGGAGCAAGAGATTTCAGCGAACAAATGATGGGGTTTGTATTTGGGTTTGAGAACCGCACCAGTATGACTGTGTTGATTTGCGATATTTATGACACAGACCGTCCTGAGGCAGAAGCTGTTTTGTGGTGTCCTGGCCTCAGGGTTGGACATCACAGATAATGGCTGGTGCACTGAGCAGCCTACTTTAACACACATTTTTCATTTCCCCTCTTCAGGGCTGAAGATACAGATGGATTTGCACCTAATGGATCCATACATGTACACAAACCAGCCAGCTCGGCTAGCAAGTGACAAACAACGCAGTTATTTTCCAGGGGTTTAAGGTCTTCCTATTAATAAGTCATAACCCTAGAGCAAACATTTACTTTGACTTTAAAGAGCACAGGTAGGACAGAAGGACAATCACTGCCTTAAACCTGCATGATCTCATACAAAAGTGATACAAATGTACAGCATTGAGTGAATTGCTTTTAGACTTTCTAAATAAACAGATGTGTTAAAATAAATTCTCAGTGCTACTGCAGGAAGAGAGGACTTTGACGTTGGCATTTTTTGATTATCACCTCAGCTTGTGCATAAGCAAAATAGCATGGCATATAAAGAATTTCTGGAAAACCTGGAAAACCTACACCACATAGCTGGACTATCGTCTCACAAAAATGTACGCCTAAGAACTGGTGAAGTGGGGTAAAATGGCCTGCGCCTCTTTCGCCATCTTGCCGTCAGACTCAACATCTCTCCATGTAGGAAGTGAACGTGGACAGCTGTTGTGTAAACACGCATGCGGGAGCAGCAGCTCAAGGAGGAGACCTTTAGACTCCAGTCAGTCATAGAGTTGGGATAGAGACGAGGTCTGGCTGAGACTGAATGTATCCGAGACTTCCTGTCAGCAGGAACGCAATTTACTCTACTCACAGTGAATGCTGAGGTGTAGTGTGTTGTGCAGAGGTTAATAGTCAACACATGACCTTTGGACTGTGGGGCTGTGGGGCGCAGTGATGTTTTGGAAGCCATTACGCCAATGATATTTGAAAGGTAAACAGGGTTGTGCACTGTACGTAAAAGGTTTTTTTGAAAACGGCATTAGGCCATATTTGTTACCTGCTAGATTCGTAGGATGCTGTTGTTGGGAGGGAAGTTAAAGTCTGTGTCTGACAAATGATAGCCGGACTCGAGGGAAAACACTGCTTCTAATTCCAGCTGTCTCTTTGCCAGTGACCGTTTATACTCATTTTACGTGCCTTCAAACACAGCACCTGCTTTGAGTGCTGATCTGAGATCCGCTTACTGTTACCAGATGCTCACTTGAATGCAGCGGTACTTTGACACCTGAGGCATATGTCAGGGAACAACTTGTTGAACAGATTTTTTGATCTGGGTTCATTGTTTGTGTAGTTAAACAAACTAATAACTTTACTTATACATATTATACCATTTACTCATGTATTACTGTATATAGCACACTCTTGCTTATGTGAGAGTAAATTTAGTTTGCTATTTTGACAATATACTGTATTGGTGGTCTTTGTCCTATCGCTCTTACCGTTTAACTTAATGACTCTCAAATTAAAGGCTTAGTATCTATTTCGAAGAGATTATGCATGTAGACCAAGGAATACAATAACTGCAACCTTTTTTTGGGTACAGTACATCATTTTTTTAAGATTGTGCTTGCTGGCTTTAGAGAATTAATATAATAAAGTGTCAAGAACAAACCCACAGCAACTACTACGTAGTTAACATCGAATCAAAATACTAACTAAATGAATGCAAAAAACTACTGAACTACACCTGCATTACACCAGAAAGAACCCTTCATAAAGCAGGGGTGTGTGTATAAAATATTTCTGGTCCATTGCACAATGGAGATTAGCCAAATAAGAGGCATAAGTCTGATAACAGATGAGGGAGGTCGCAACCCACGCTTGAGGAGACCAGATAGGTGTGTTTATATCCACATGCCTGAGAGGCTGATGGAGACCAGATTATTAAGTTTGTGCATACAGCTCTACTGCGATCTTTCACTGTTGGCGCAGCCGCTGCCTTACTTGCTTTTTGTCTTACTTCACCGTTTCTCCGATCAACTCTCCTCATTTCCAGGCCTCTTGCACCACTGTTTCTTCATCTTTCTTTAAAGCCCACAGGGCATCCAGCTGGGTGCTGTCTTCCTTAGTAATGCTACTCACACACTCACAAAAAATCACACTCGCCAAATGTAAATAGGAGAAACAGCCTCATATCAGCCATCTGTTAACTCCAGATGGAATTTTTCGGCTCGTGTATAAAGCAAGCTAATGCTGTTTTTCAGTAGGATTGCTTACTTGGAGAAGTAAATAAATTACAGTGCATGATGGGGGATGGGGTGACCTAGTGGCTTAATTTCAGGACATAACCAAAAGATTGTAGATTTTTCCAAAATTTAGATCGCCGTTAAAGTAGGTGCTCTGCAATACATTCATAAAGTGCCTGAAAAGGTTTCTGCAACGAACACACAGCTAACATGCAGTCATGGAAAAAAATAACAGACCATTCCAAATGTTCATTTAATTAGCATTTCTATATGTATTGTGGCCATTCCAGACCAGTGTATGTTGAATGTCAACAATTTTCTTTGCAGTATTTGAGGTCTGAAAATATACAGAGCATCTTTTCTGTTATTTTGACCTGTTTCTCCAACAAATAAATGCAAATAATGTAATTACACAGAATGAAACAAAAACAATTCCTTTACCTAAACACATACCTATAAACAGTTAATTCAGAAAAACTGAATTGGTGCTTTGAAATGGTCTCTTATTTATGTGGCTGTATAATTGTAACACTTAAATATTATACTTCTGCATTGTATTCATATTCAAAACTTTCATGACCTCTAAAATAATGTGCTGTATGAATAAGCAAACGTTTGACATGTCCAAAGAAAGAACAATTACAGTGATTTAAATATCCAACATTGGAATTGAAGTTAGAGCTATAACAAAATAAATGTGACTCAATTTCTGCCAGTTTTTACCTAAGATACCCTGAAGACTGCTGTGCATGCCTTTTGCTTATGCAAACCAAATTGAAGTTGTTTTCCATGGTAATCAAAGCCACAGGTTATGTCAGTAGAGATTAAGTTGCATTCAACCTGGAATATTCATTTTACTCCATTATGCTACATTATAAAAGTACTGTGAATTGCTTTAGATAAAAGCCCCTGCTAAATACGTACTGTGTACATGGCAGAATGTGCCTCTTGAGACAGTGGATGCTGCTATTAAAAACAGTTTTTTATCTTGTTGTTTCACCTGCAGGTTCTTGGCCCAGTTAGAAACATAAATTTCATATAATGCATTATGTACTGTATATGTTAGAGGAAAACTAAACAAGTGCAGTACTCCATAAACGTTCCATTCAGTAAGGTTAATACTCCAGTACTAGACCCCCTACTGGTTCCTCCATCAGCAGCAGGAACGGGGTCTAGGGCTGTGAGCCAGAGGACCATAAACTAATTATGGTTATAGAGGAGTTGAGCCCCTTTAAAATTGTTTATAAACCATTAGGGGGAACCGTGCTCTCTCGGGGATCTGGCGCGCAATTAGAACCAAGGTCAGAGGAACAGTGGAGGGGAGCATGGCGTGCTCAGAACTGCTGCTGTGGACAGAAAGTGGCATTTACACTGGGGCAAATGCTCACTTTTATTAATTTCCTAAATAAATAGGCGCCTCTCGGGGCCCTTTGTCAGTAAAATGCACCTTCGGTGATATTAATGAACCTCTTGCTTATTTAGCCTATTTTTTCCTGGCTTCCCTTGCTTTCTCGCCCTCCCTCTTTTCTCTATATGCCAACTTAAAAGAAAAAGAAATGAAACCGTTTTGCGCCTCGCGGCTCCTGGGGCTTGGTGTCAAATGCGGAAATGGAACGTGTGAAATTGGTTGAAGTAGGAAGAAAAAAGGGACTTGTTAATCATTCATCTACTGAAAAGAAGCAAATATTGTTGTATTTTGCATTAGTTTCCATTAGTCCCCCACTCTGTATATTACATCTTATTGCATCCAGTGTTGCATAGGCAATAAAGGCTGAAGATGAATGGTCTATGATGCATTTTCCACATAGCAGGCCTCTAGGTAGTGTATCCATTTTATTATCCCTCTCATCTGTTATTCCCCAACCAGTTCAACACCATTCTCGCAAGTGCTTAAACAGCCAGGACAAATTAATTGCCAGCGGAGCTAATAAAGATTGGGGGATTTGATAAATATTTGCATGCAATGGTGGAGAACGCCAGAGCAAATGGGGCCTGAGGCCTTAACAATTTGATTTGGCCAATTGGTCCCCTGCTCCATTGGAACTGTTTATTGATAGGAAGTGCAGAGCTGCAGATTACATTGACACATGCTCAGACAGATGCCTGCCAGCCTATTCTTCCATCTCTTACACAGTTAGCATTGATTAAAGTTTGATCCTTGACATTAATGCCAAGTCGAGTTCCAGCTTTCGACACATGATCCTCAATCCTTGAAGAGCTCACACTGGATGTCAGGCTTCTTGCTGGAAATGCATCCTGTGGTTTTTGTGAATTTGTCAGTGTGCCGCAGTGTTTGTCATAGAATGCAGATGAAGCAGCCCTCTTTCATCCTTATCGGCTGGATGCCTCTCAGAGCAAAGGGTTCAAGCTGTCCTTCACATGCAGAGCCAAGCGCCGTTACAAAATACCAGTCAGACAGCCTCCAATACCACGTTAATAGTGCTCTCGAGATGTTCAGACTTATCGCTTCTCATATCTTTCTGTCTATGTACCTCTTTGCACTCTTTTCTCTCTATGTGAATACGATCGCACTATTGGCCCAGCATGTATTTTTATTTGTATCCCCCAGGGCTGAAATGGCCCTGTGCACAGTCAGGCTTTTGTTTAAACAAGAGGTGGTGGCTATTTTCTCATATTTTGGCTTAGCTCGTGAGGGATAATGTAACTCCGAGCAGATACTACAGAGAATGTTTCTATTGCGTGGGGGCTGCAGTACGGGCCGCTCTTTGTTTGGGAGCCTCTGTCATCTTTCTGTCCCCCTGCCAATTAGATTCAATCAGTCGCTCATGGGGAAGTGGCAGCAGGAAAAGCCAAGTTTTCTGCTTGGCTGCCGCTCTCTCCTGTCCTTCTTTTACTGACAGCCGTATGCCTCCGTTGCAGCTCACTGAGCCCCTCAGTCAGATGTCTGATAGTGCAGCCTGTCGCTCATATTCTTTCTGCCACATAACCTCCCTCATTAACTCTCCTTTAAGGGAGCACGTAGGAAAGCAGTAAACTCATGAACCACATCTTCACCATGCAAATCTATCAGCCCCTGGCCAACACAACGTGTGTATGCTGCTGTATTATACGACTGAACTCTTTCAAGTGTCTCTTCTGGTCTTCTGTCTCTTCTGTCTATGCCAGGTGATGAATAGAATTCAATTTTATTTATATTTTGCATTTTTCAATGTTGCAAAGCAGCTTTACATTACGTACATACAGCTTTACAGGCAGTGCTTACTCTGGTAAAGAAAAAAAAGAAAAAGGAATACTGTAGATAAATAATCAAAGAGTAAATATTTTGTGATTTTTAAGGTTCTACTTTGCTTTATGGAGTATCCAACAACAAGTTTACGTACATATAAGGTGTGTTTTCTAATAATAGGCAGTAATTATTACCTTACTTGACTGACTCTCAGATTATTTGTTTGGCGATTCATCTGTTTAATCCCCTCCTTTCTGTCAGTCCACTCTGATCTGATTAGTCAAATGGTCTAGTCTGCTGTGATTGGTCTACCGTGTGCAGTGTCGCAAATGGAACATAGACGGGCATTACACCGAGTGATGCAAATCTGACTTGTAACTGAAATTAGAACGACAGACCAGTGTGATTCAGAGTCAACTCCTTTTTTCCCAAGCCAATAACTTTGTATGTCATTCACTTCCGGCTTTACGACTTGGCAGACTGCTTACAGAATGCTTTCAAGACAATGGAGATGATAGTGGATTTCAGAAGGAGCCCTCCATCACTTCCTCCCCTCACCATCCTGGACAGCACTGTGGATATTGTGGAGTCATTCAGGTTCCTGGGCTCCACCATCTCTCAGGACCTGAAGTGTGAGTCCCACATAGACTCCATTGTAAAGAAGGCCCAGCAGAGGTTATACTTCCTCCGTCAATTGAGGAAGTTCAACCTACCACAGGAGCTACTGACCCAGTTCTACTCAGTGGTCATCGAATCTGTTCTGTGCAGTTCAATTACTGTTTGGTATAGCTTGGCCACCAAATCAGACCTATGAAGACTACAACGGACAGTTCGTAGTGCTGAGAATATTATTGGTGCTCCTCTGCCCACACTTCAGGACCTGTACGATTCCAGAGTGAAAAACTGGGCAAGAAAAATCATCATTGACTCCACACACCCAGCACACAAACTTTTTGAACTGTTGCCCTCTGGCCGGCTCTTTAGAGCACCAAACACCAGGACTTCCAGACACAGAAGCAGCTTCTTCCCCCATGCAATCTCCCTCCTAAACAGATAACTTCTCCTTAAGAGCAATATTCCACTTCCACTACTCCTATAGTGTGCACTTTAGTGCCTTATTATATCTACATTTTATTTATACATGTATATAACACTACCTCTACTTACTAAATTATCCATTTGCACAAGTGTACATACAATCTGTTGATATGTACTGTATATTCTACTATATACTACCCTGTACAATGTCTCTTATATGTTATTATCCCCCATTTTCTGTAAAATAGTCTTTATTTTATATATGCATATTTTAGAATCTTTTAGACTGTACATCGTCTTATTAGGGCCCGAGCACGGAGGAGCAAGCCACAGGCTTGCACCGCAGTGCAGAGCCCTATTGTTTCTGTGTTCTTCTCCCTCTTTGATCGCTAATTTGAAGGCCTAAACATGCTAAAAAACTCACAATAACGTGCACACGCATCAGACGTGGTGAAAATTTACGTCTGATATGGGTTACAAAATTAGGCGTGGCAAAATGGCTCGCTAGCGCCACCTAGAACTTCCCAGGCCACTACGCAATACGTACATGCACCAAATTTGGTGGGCTGATAGAAGACCCCGAATCATTAAGAAAAGTCTCTTGGAGCATATCTCTAAACCCAACAGGAAGTCTGTTATTTTTAATTTCCTGTGCAATTTTGTAATTTGTTTCAATTTCCAGTCGTCGTACTTTAACGAACTCCTCCTAGAGTTTTAATCCTATCAACATCATCTTCATGTCATTCTCATCTTAAGGCCTTTGCGAAGCTAAATTGCGGAGATCTTGACTTTTCGTGGGGGATCGTGACCCTGGCGGCCTGCCAAAGTTTGGCGTTTCGCCATGAACAGGAAGTTGTTGTAACTCAGGCATACAATGTCCAACAGGCCCCAGACTTCACACATTTGATAAAAGTCCTGGCCTGAAGACATTTACATGGTAATTTTCAGATACAGTTATAGCGCCACCTGCAGGACACAGGTAGTGACATGTTTTAAACTGTGATTAACTCCTCATAGAGATTTGAACAGATCAGCATCATATTTGAAGAGCACAGCCAGTATGATCTTCAGACCTTTGTGAAGATAAATTGAAAGATCCTAACTTTTCTCTGAGGGGCGTGTCCGTGGCGGCCTGATAAAGTTTTTTTTTTTTTGCATGAAAAAGGAACTTATAGTAACTCAGGTACACAATGTCTGACCAGCCCCAAACTTCACATGTTTGATAAGAGACCTGGCCTGAAGACATCTACATGGTAATTTTCAGATACTGTTATAGCGCCACCTGCAGGAAACAGGAAGTAGCATGTTTTAAACTGTGATTTACTCCTCTTACAGATTCAAACAAGTCAGCATCATATTTGGCCAGTATGATCTTCAGACCTTTGTGACGATACATTGCAAGAACCTAACTTTTCTTTGAGGGGCGTGTCCGTGGCGGCCTGACACAGTTTGATGTTTCGCCATGAAACAAGAAGCTATGCAAAAGGGAATGTGACACATTTAAATGAATAACAAATCCTACTATAATTCGCCTGCATTAATTTTATCGCCTACGATTACACATATCCATGTCAGTGTTCACTTATAGCAATAGCGCAACCAGCTGGCAAAAGGGAATGTGACACATTTAAAGAAATACAAATCCTACTATAATTCACCTGCATTAATTTTATCGCCTACCATTCGCTGTTTTCCTTATGCAATCGGGTTGCGGTGGCACTTTCCGCGAGGGCCCGATCATCGCAGCTTTAATATTGTATTGTCATTGTGTTGAATGTCTGTACTAGAAGCTTCCAACACCAAAGAAAATTCCTTGTGTGTGCAAGCACACTTGGCAAAAAAGCTCTTCTGATTCACACACAGCAACATTACACACTGCAGGAAATATAATTTTAAGGACATTGTAACAGTTACTCTTTAAATGACACAATATATGGTATTAAATACAATGGTTAGTTCCAGTCCTTTATTATCAATATTGGTCAATATCTGTGCTTTATTCACAATATTAATGCATCTTTTTCGGCTTTAATATTTGTAATTTGTGGTAACCATTTTATTAGCTATTGACCAATATTAATAATTAGATAAATATTAGTCATCATGGTTAATTGTATTACAGTTAATGACTCTGTACTGTTTACCATATTATGATGTTCGAAGCATTAACATGATATCAGTAAACATGGTTAATAAAATGCAATAATGCCATAATGGAAATAGCATGCATATGTTAATTAAGATTAAATGCATAATTAAAGTTGAATGTAGGGTGTTTATGAAGTAGTCTCTCCGAAAAGCGATTATGAAGCCTGAGTACTTTTGGTCTGAAATGAAAATTCTCTTTAATTCTCCTCATGTTGCTCAAAACCATATTTTTCAGTGAAGCACATGTAGAAAATGAGCAGTTTTAATTAATCATAACACCTTTTCAAGTCCACAGTGATTACAGATTTCAATCTCTAAAAAGGACAACAAATTTATCTCTTAAAGGGACAGTCCTCCCAAAAGTGAAAATTCTGTCATCATTTACTCACCTTCAGGTTGTTCCAAAATTGCATAATTGTTTTGTTTTGATGAAGACAGAGAAACATATTTGGAAGAATGTCAGTAACCAAACAGATCTCATCACCCATTGACTGCCATAGCAGGTAAAATAAATACTATGGGAGTCAATAGGGGAAAAGATCTGTTTGGTTACTGACATTTTTCCTAATATCTTACTTTGTGTTTAGCAGAACAAAGAACTGGTTACAGGTTTGGAACAACCTGAGCATGAGTAAAAAAAATGTTTTCCTTTTTTTGTGAACTATCCCTTTAAAGTAGAAGATTTGTTCACTATACTACATGTGCTACTTTTACGTAAATATGAGCTACTTTTATGGTCTGTATCTTATGGTCTGGAGCTTGACAGTTGTGAGCTGCCATTGTATAAACCTGAGCTGCTTAAACATTCTTCGTACAATATCCTTTTGGGTACCAGAAGAAAAATATATCAGCACACAGTTTTGACTAAACAATGACAGAATTTTCAGTTTTAGACTTGGTGACTGAAAGAGAAAGAAAATCTGTGGTCGAAAGTTTACTAGGGAATCGGTGTACCCAGGCGTTATGTCAGACATTGAGATTTTAATGAGGAAAGTTTCTGAACCTAAGTGCTCATACTTTGCGTTGGTGTGTTATTTCTGATCTAGGTTTACCTGGAAGAGAACAAGCAATCGAGGAAGTAAAAGTGGGCTTCTTAAACTAATGGAATCGCATCAGGAGCTACAGAGAGAGCATAAAAGCCCTCTCTTCTCCCTGAATAACACAATTCCAATGCCTTATTATGTGCTCGGGTTATCAGAGGTTGTCATCACAGCTCCAGATCTTTTCAGCAGCATTGTTGTTTGCATCAAGCATATCTTTTTAGCCCTTATCAAAGGATTGACCTTCATACCTACAGATGTACAGTTGCTCTATCGTCTATTTACAGGAATGTCACCATCCGCTTTTTATTGATCTTGGATCACCTTTTCATTCAGTCTACTTTTATTATTTTACACCCAGCAGAGAAATTGTCTTTTCTGTAGTGAGTGTCAAAGGGAGATTAGCGATCTACTGAAGGTAAGTGATGGACAGTTTGCAGAGTATAACGTCAACAAAAAAGCTTCAGTCTGGAAGCTCCAGTCTCTTTGCCGGATCAAACGTAGAGTGAGCAAAAGGGGATGCCACAAAGCTTAAACTTGCATCCGAAGCTCACATCAAATCCCTGGTAAAAAATGTATGTTCTGTAAAGAAATTGTGCTACATTGAGCTCAAGTAAATGTGAACACCTACTTAAACCTTCGGAGACCTTCCTGTCGCAGCATGTTATAGAGGTGTAAGTCCGTGTCCTGCTTTTCAAGGTTATTTCAACTTGGTTCAGTGCTGGTTAATGATATAGCTGCAGATACCCGATTGTTTACAGCTCTTATGCTTCAGTATGTAAGAGCACCTGCTCTTTATTAAGGTGCGAGTGATTTAATAATTCAGATGCTATTAGGAACATCTCTGGGCAAGCTTAATACATGCTTAATATTGACCCACTCTTCCCACCTAAGAGGTAATTGTATTGAATCTAGTGCTAGAACATGACATACAAAGAATGAGGGAAGTCGACATTTAACTCACTTAGCTCCTTCCACTGAATGGATTTTTTATCAGAAGTTGTCTCCGGGGCAATCTCGAAGAGTTAAAAGCGGCAGGGAAACAACAAAATGATATTGGTGGTCCCTTTTGCCCTGTATCCCACTGGATTGTTTTTCAGAGTCACTTTTGACTGTAAGCATACACTTAGCCAATGGTAGGTTGGACGGAGTCTGAGCCAAGACCAGCGTTTTGCCCATGAGATGCTCTAGTAATGTGTACTCAGTGTACTCAGATCTGACCTGATTTTGACTGCAGCTCAAGTCGTGACTCTCGCCCCTTTCCCCACACCGCGGCTGCATTGCCCTAACTCTCAGGGACTCCTGCAGAGATAGATTAGCCTGGCATGGAGCGTTAATGTTCACCGAGCCACAAGCATCCTCCAGGGTCAGTGCTTCAGCTTAAGATTAGGTGCAGACCTGTAAAAGTAGGCCAAACATGGACTCTGCTGCCGACGCTCCATCTGTTTCAGCGCTGCCTCATTGTGCTGCCTCTTTGAAAGTCCTGTTTCGAGGTCACGGGGAAGTGGAGGAGGCCGGTTTAATGGTCGGGATCCAGCTATTCATGTATTCATCTAAGGCAGCTCTGGAACACAGAGGCTGCACATCAGAGCCTGAAGGACAGCTGAAATTGTTTATCGGTTAATGACTTCTCTCCCCTCGTGGGGTGTTTGCCGCCTCAGCTGCTCCCAGGCTACATTAAAGTCTCCTGTCTCTCTGAAGCCTCTTCAAAGATAGAGCTACAGTTCTGCTCACACTAACACACAGTATCTGTCCATCCGCATTTGTGAGTAAAGCACTGATAAAGAAAATTTTGAATTGTAGTCCAGAAGGTTTGCACTTGTTAGGGTTGCCAAGGCAGGGGGAGGGCTGTAGTATTTGGCAACCAATTAGATGATTGTCTAAAGAGTATAATTACATTCCACAATCATTACCTCTTGACAAATTTTGTATTCCTGAAAGAACCATTTAGAGTTGATCCAGTGAAAATTCATTGGAGCGACTCTCCTAAAGCCATATCAGCACAATGTGATGCAAAGATAAAGGCTTGCTGCCATTTTAAATGTAGTCTGTACCCCATTACGAATCTCTTTTGACTGTAAATGTGCTTGAGCTTCACAAGTTCTTATGATGGTTCCCCCATTATGTGTGATATAACTTTGATTACTTGATAGACTGTTGCCATTTGTGTCCCTCAAATGGTCATATCCACATTTGTGCAATGAATTTAGCCATTCTCAGGACTATAATGATGGTGTTAATATTGAATGGCATTTTTAAAGCTATGTGTTCCTGTAACCGAGTGAGTGAAAATTAAATTGATCTGCTGCATGTTCTTTGCTTGTCTTTATAGCTGGAATCTGTCCTACACACCTTTGTTTGACATTCTTGGGTATTAACGCATACTACACCTTTATCACAGACAGTTCAGTTTAGTGGTCCATTTTCACAGCAGGTATCGTGGGAGCTGTTTACAGTTGGATATCTCTTTCGCATACAGTCTGTTTTACACTATGTTTTACACTTTTTCACCACAGCACTGCTGTGTACGATAGGTCTTTAGCTTCTGTTGTTTATATCCATGTCTGACAGTCACAGAGTAGTAAACCGTCCAATATATCAAATACCCATAACCCACTGCTTGTTTTACGCTGGCTCTTGACAGTAAACGCTACGCTTAGTTTTTATGAGTAGGATAGTTAGACTTCAGTTTCTTCCAGTGGTAGAACGGAGGGAAGTCCCACTGAGGCTTTGGGGGGAGATGGAGGTAGGTGGGGGTCTCTTAAGTAGCTGTCTGGTCAAGAAAGGGCCTTTAAATGAATGTGGTAATTAAGCTTCACTGTGGGCCACAGGACCTTGATGAATATTATCACTTAATTATAGGGATCACTATTCCCAGCACGCAATTGAGCTCTGCCAGCACACTATTTCTTTCCCAGTGTGAATGTTTGATGGTGTATTTGTACATACGTGTTGGCTGAGGTTTGTGCATTCTGTCCACAGGGTATACATATACCATTGTGTTCACTAG
This sequence comes from Triplophysa rosa, assembly GCF_024868665.1. NCBI lineage: Eukaryota > Metazoa > Chordata > Actinopteri > Cypriniformes > Nemacheilidae > Triplophysa > Triplophysa rosa. Next base: position 14,733,202 of record NC_079913.1, read on the forward strand.
TTGTCTCCACCTTCTTTGTTTGGAAATTGTGTATAACTTTTCAAAATTGTTGCAGTACAAACGTATCGTTTATCTGTAAGTTTCTCTGTAGGAAACTTTCAAATGCTTCATTAAACTGTAGCCTATCTTGCACATCACAACATTGGAGTAACATCACATTATTACCTGAGAGACTTTTCATCTCAAAATCACAAAAAAAAACTTTGTTAGTAATTGTAACTTGAGCTCCGCTTCAGGTTCTCCTAACGAGTGCCTTTGTCAAACTTTGTAGAAAAAAGTAGACTTTTCATAAACTCACTTAAAAGTTCTTAGCCTTTAAAACATGTAGTTATGAATAAGTAGTTATGAGCATTGCATATAAAGTAACACTGTAGTAACCATGCATTTTATGTAACATTTCCCTCTTTTTTCAAGGACAACTACACCTTCGCCCAACCAGGGATCCAGAGGAAAGTGAAAGCATTGGAAGAGCTGGTCAGCCGAATTGATGGTGCGTACCCTCAGTGATGCACAGTCTGCTTTGTCCTCTCTCTCTATCACTCTGTCTCTTTCGCTCTTTTCCCCCCATCCCCCCAGTGTCAGCCCCAATCAGCGCACCAGTGCTTTGGCCTTTAGCAGAGAGTGAGCTCTGCTCCGGCCAGGAAAGCAAAAGGCACCGGAGCATAAGCCTCTCTCATTACTTTATATTAGGTGGCCGTAATCATAATTCGATGCCCATTTCACAGAGACAGGGAACCCCCTCCTCTCCTCCCATAGGAGGCCTCTATCTCCTCCACCTGCATTAGAGCCAATGATTGCTTTAATTTCTGAGAGAAAGACTGCAGGTTGAGCATATTGTTGATCATTTTCTGTCTGTGGAGGAGATTGAGACGTCTTGTTTCATTTTTATCAGTTTAAAGCTATATATAGCACTGGCTGTTCTTTCTCCCAGTCCTATTTTGATTATTTATCCAAGGGAGCCTGTAGCTGAATTATTCAATCATTTAATGAACTTTTTAAAGCAACAGGGTGGTTAAAACAGATTATCACAACATGGCCATCACAGTTATTCATTTGCTACAAAAGAAAACCATCTTTAGCTGAACACGACTAAATGTCATTATCTAAAACAAGTCAAGCTTTCTGAAACTTGCTAAAAGTAGACATTCCCTTATTTTGTAACTGCTGTAGTTTTTCTTTGAGACGTGCACATTTAACATTGGTTTAATGAGCGTAGTGAATGAGCATTATCCGTTGAAGTCAGTGCTCGGGTTTGTTCTTGAGTAACCTTCACATTGTCAGGCTCCAGAGCTTTTTGCCTGTCACATTTATTGTGTTTAGCCACTCATGATTACAGATAATGTCTTCTATTAGACATTTAAATGGGATTTAGAAGTGCCTTGCAAAGAAACCAATGAAAGGCAACAATTGATATTTGAGATGCACGCATACAGCTTGCATTTAATCGGGTTTTTTTTTGTTCTTCCACAGTTTGCAGCTGAACAGCATTTGTTTGTAATGAATAGGGTATAGTTGGTGAGACTGATGAAAGCGTGTTGTCGCTGTTTCTTTGTAAAGCAGTCACTGGTAGAAATAGTTACTTTCAGAACACTGTTTTAGCACATGTGCTTCAGGAATAATTCACATCACATAATTAAATTATGCCCTTAAATTACATTTTACATGTAATACACCAACTGTTGCTGTAATTTTCTTGTCCACATACAGTAGGTGGTTTTCTGGTACCACAAGAAACAGCATGCACCGGAATTTATAGCTTGCAATGCTGATCAGCCAAAGCGGAAAAAATGACAAATATACTGACATGAGCTATAAAATTCAGTAAGTAGATTGTAATAATGAACACCATTAGGGTAATTTAAGATTTGCCTTCCTAAATTCACTTCTTCAAGTCAAGCAAGACATTTTTATGTCACAGGTTTAGCTTACAACACTTGCATCAGCTAAACAAGAAAAGTTAATATGGATTTTTTTTGTAGCTATAAATTGTTCAGTTCTAAAAAGACCCATTTCTTTTTTGCCAATTCACAAAAGTGTGGTAAAGGAATAGTTTACTCCATGATAATTTCCTCACCCTCATGCTATCCTAGGTGTTTTTTACTTTGCAACTTTGTAATGCTATTGAATTGTGCCCACATTTCCAGACAGGATGGAAGTCCATCCATCCATCCATCAAAAAAGTATGACCACATGACTCTGGTGCTTTAAGTCCCTGTGAACTGGAAGTTGCGATCGTTTTTACTTCCTTATTCGGACACTGTAACAAGCTAAGGTACAGCACCGGCCATTCCTCACCCTCCACCATTTGGGACAGGACTGCACCCAGCCCTCTGTCTGACGCGTCAGTCTGCAGAATAAAAGGGAGAGAAAAGTTAGAGTGTAAGAGCGGCCCGCCACACAGAGCAGCCTTGACTTGGGTAAAGGCCTGTTGGCACCGCTCCGTCCACTGGACCGGATCTGGCGCTTCCTTTTTAGTGAGATCAGTCAGCGGGTTGGTGAGCTCCGAATAGTTAGGTACGAACCGTCTATAATATCCCGCCAACCCCAGGAACTGTCTCACCTCCTTTTTGGTCTTAGGCCTCGGGCAGGCTGCAATCGCTGCAGTCTTATTAATTTGGGGACGCACCTGCCCGTGACCTAAGTGGAAGCCCAGATACTTGACCTCCACCTGCCCAATCGCACACTTCTTCGGATTAGCCGTGAGCCCGGCCTCCCTCAGCGACCTCAGGACCGCTCTCAGATGCTCCATATGCCGCTGCCAATCGTTGCTATGGATAATATCGTCCAGGTAGGCAGCGGCATACGTCGCATGAGGTCGGAGGATACGGTCCATGAGGCGCTGGAAGGTGGCCGGGGCTCCAAACAATCCGAACGGAAGAGTCACGAATTGGTGTAATCCGAACGGCGTGGTGAAGGCTGTCTTTTCTTTGGATACTGGTGTAAGGGGGATCTGCCAGTACCCTTTTGTTAAGTCCAATGTCGAATAAAAACGAGCAGAGCCCAGCCGGTCCAACAATTCGTCGACCCGTGGCATTGGGTAAGCGTCGAATTTCGACACTGCATTAACTTTGCGGTAGTCCACGCAGAACCTAACCGAGCCGTCGGTTTTGGGTACCAAAATTATCGGGCTCGCCCAGTCGCTGCTGGACTCTTCTATTACCCCCAAATCTAACATGGCCTGTAATTCTGCCTGCACCACCTTTTTTTTGTGTTCAGGTAAACGGTAGGGTCTACTATGCATCACTACCCCAGGCTCGGTTTCGACATGGTGCTGTATGAGATTCGTTCGGCCAGGAAGGGGAGAGAACACGTCGGCAAACTCCGCTTGCAGGCGGGCCAGGTCAGTGAGCTGTGAGGGTGAGAGGTGGTCTCCCCCCGGGGCCAGGGCAATGGATTGCGGTTTAACATTTGCCTCTGGCCCGAGATCCTCCTCTGCGGACACCACCGTCGCCAGCATCACTGCCTCCTCCTCACTCCATTTTTTCAGGAGGTTGAGGTATATTTGACGTGCACCCCCCCATCTGTCCGGATGACCTCATAATCGAGATCGCCAACTTGCTGTGTGACCTCAAAGGGTCCTTGCCACTTTGCAAGTAATTTGGAGCTAGATGTTGGGAGCAATACAAGCACTTTCTCTCCCGGCGTGAATTTTCTCAGGTTAGAATCCCGGTTATACAGATGGCTTTGTTTGTCCTGGGCCTGTAGCAAATTCTCCAAGGATAGCCGCCCCAGTGTCTGGAGTTTTTCCTCCCACGTCTCCTTTAGGACGTCCGGAACCCCATGGAGTTGACGCCCATAAAGGAGCTCGAAGGGGGAAAACCCCGTGGAGGCTTGGGGGACCTCTCGTACTGCGAATTAGAGGGGCTCTAACCACTTATCCCAATTCTTGGCGTCCTCGTGAACAAACTTACGAATCATAGTTTTCAACGTGCGATTAGACCGTTCCACCAGTCCGTCCGTCTGTGGGTGGAAGACGCTGGTGCGAATTGATTTAATGCCCAGTAGTTCGTAGTAGCGTACGTGACATAAACGCCGTGCCTTGATCTGTGAGGATCTCGCAACACTCTTTGCGGAAATGCTGTGGAGCGGCACTGCTTCGGGATACCGTGTTGCATAGTCCACTAGGACTAATGCAAAATGGTACCCCCGTGCGGAACTTCTCTAATGGCCCGATGAGGTCCATACCAATTCTCTCGAAGGGGAACTGCATCAACGGAAGAAGTCGCAAAGGCGCTTTTGGGGTGGCCGGTGGGTTTACCAACTGACATTCCTGGCAAGACGCGCACTACCTGCGCACGTTGTCGTGAATGCCCGGCCAAAAGAATCGGGCCATGAGGCGACTGAGTGTATTGCCCTGCCCTAAATGACCTGCCATTGGATTACTATGAGCCGCCTGGAAAAGCATTTCCCGACGGCTCTTTGGAATTAATAACTGGGTTATATCTTCTTTTGTCTGAGTGTCTTGGGTCACTCGATATAACCGATTATTTCTTATCGCAAAATAAGGGTAGGAGAAGGGGGCATGTGGGCTGAACCGGCTGCCCGTCGATGGATGCGACCTGCTCAAACGCCCGTTTCAGCGTCGCATCCTGGGCCTGCTCATCTCACGTGCTTCCCCGGAGTCCGTCCCCGACGGGCCCAGTTCCACACTGCCCGTGTGCACGCACCCTCCCCCACCGTGCTTCTTCCTTGTCCAAGAGACATCCGCACAAAGTAGCCCCAGTAATTTAGGAAAAGCCGGAATTAGCGGATGCCTGAGGTGAGGATTAACCGCCACCTCTACACTATGCTTTTCTCCCCTAAATTTAATGGGCAGCATCATCAACGGGTACTTCACCACATCCCTGTGCACACACCAAACCAGATTTGGGTGGATGGAGGTCTGGTTACAACTCGAATCCACCAAAGCCTGGTATGTACCCCCCCAAATACTCACGGGTATTTGGTACAGGCCAGCCGGCCCAGGGGCAGCCCGTGGCTCGTCAGGGACCCGGATCATGGTTCCCACCTCCATCATAGGGCAACGGTCTATGAAATGGTCCGGGTCCCCACAGCGCCAACAAGCCGGCCCAGGCCTTCCTGCCGCACTGGCAGCAGGGAGTGGGCCCGCTGACTCACGTGGGTAGGGTGAGGCAGGCGGGGTGTAGGGGATGCCGGGCATCTCCAGTCCGGCAGGCCTCCCGGCCAGGGCTCCACCTCCATTTGACTGACATTTGAAGGGAAGGAGTTAACGTATGCTCCGGCCAAGCCGTCTAATTTACATCATTTCAGATGGATAGTCATTTCAGGGCGGAAGTGCATTTTCAGATTTTAACTGAAGATTATGAGGGCACATGAATTTGAAAAAGAAAATGACCCAAATTGATAAGCTATTCACTGTAAACGCGGCAATATTTCATGACAAAAAAGAATTGTCATTTTTAATTTCACTGGGACTTTAATAAATGTCCTATGAACAGAAATGAGACTTTTCTGATAAACGTTTTTACTGATCGTTTATCTGTGCACAATGAAGGCACAATTCAAAGGCAATTACGGAATATCTAGGAAGAGCTAGAATATTATTTACTTTATCTGATTATACATCTGAATATTATGAATGCTTTGTAATGTATATGATTGTGTTCAGCTGAAGAAAGGACGTCGTATACACCTAGGACGACATAAGAGTGTTGTTCTATGTTTTATAGAAATTATGTTAGCTATGAAATAAAATAAATTATAGGTAATAATAACTGTACAGATTTGGAGAAAGAAGATATGTCATTTAGTGAAAAGCAGTTTTTTTGTTGCGTGACAACTGCTCGAACAGAATTTAGTTTCTTGTGAGTAAAGTTTAGATGCCAAACACCTCTTTCCCATTTCCCATTACTCCTTCATTTTGCTTAATCTACTTTGATCAAACCTAATTTGATGGAGTCAATTGGGTGGGGATTTCTTGTCCACATCAGATAATCGCTTCTTTTGATTCAGTCCTATGGGTCGTATACTGTGTTCACCGCATAAATCATTCGGATTGACTCATTTGGACTTGACGCAAATAGTTAGTGAACAAATAGTTAGTTAGTGTATGTTTTAATACTTGCCATTCGGGCCAATGCGGAAGACATGCCAAGATCACAGGGTCCTAAAAGAAGAAAAATTGATTTCTATAGGGGAATACTCAGCTGAGTGTACTTTTTTGTCTTTTTTCCCCTTACACTAACTAAAGGAACAGCATGAAAGTAAGTCTTCAGGACTTCACTCAGAAGTTAATAGGGCAAGGTGAAAGTGCACTTATCGTACAGCTGTTACATATGACTGCTTCCTCTTCCAGGCCTCTCCATCCTTTTGTCTGATCCTTTCAGTGTTCCTTTTTCTGATTGGCTTTTGCTTTCCTCATTTATAAAAGACATACCGGAGAGGGAGGGTGTAATTGCTGGTCGCCGGAGAGTTGGGTTTCTGCCATGCTCATCTTCATCAGGCTGCCTGGATTACTGTCCCATTATTTCCAAATTTCCCACTTGTAAGGACGGCACATGTCGACCTTAATCAGGCTGCTCTTAGATCTGGCACTGTCATGGTGTTTTACATCATATTCTCGGCTGTAATAAAGTTGGAGATGTAAATCAATCAAGCGAACCCTTTTTGCACTCACACATTTCTTTGTACGTGAATGCATGCTTGGTCACTCTCCTGTCCCGAATGGAGGTCACGCTACCTTTTCCAGCACTAATGAGACTTGGGGTTTAGGACAAGGAGCTTCTGGAAAGGTCTGAATACAGATCTGCGATCGTGATCAGGATATGTGTTGCTGTGGACCCTTGACGCTCCAACACCTTTGTTCGCGCATCCGTCGCCATATGACTTCTCTTACTCGAGATACATCTGGGGCATGTTTGTCAAGGCCCACAGCGGCCTGGCGACATGACAGGCGTTCCCTATAGGAAGCTGCCCCTGAACATCAGTGAGGGATGCCAAAGGTCATCTGACCTCACAGCTGTGAGCTGTCTGTCCCTTCTTGCTGACATTGGCGCAGTGTGTTCTTGCACACGCAGATGTTCGGTTGTAGATGCACCGCTCAGGTGCCCCGGTCACGCTCGCACTTTAATCAGAGCCTAGTGCAGGTAATTCATACAGAGAAGATGGACAAAAATAAACATTTCAAAGCACATTCAAAAAGCACATTCATTCTGTGTGCTTTACTTTATAGCTTAAAAAGGTAACAATACCTTCAATTCATTGAATTGTTATACCTGTGCTATTGGAAGTTCAGCACCAAAGCATAGCCTGTTTAAGATCAGCAGGTTTAACTGAATATCAGTCGGGTTCCTTCAGGTCAGTACAGCCACAAAAGTAAAATCATCCAAAACAAAGTCTATTCCAGTTTGCTTAAAACCAAGAACACTATATAATGTGGCTAATAAGTTTTTCTTCAGAAAAATGAAATCTTCCTGAGATTGTAGCTATATTTCAATTGAAGTAAATCTGAATAGAGAGCGGCCAGATAGCATGAACGTAGTCTAGTGTGTAGTGTTCGGTGTAAGCACATTTTGCTTCTGTGAAACTTGTTTGTGCATTCTGTCTTCGGTGATGTTATGTTCTCTGGTAATTAGGACTGAATCTAATTAATTCTAGTAATTATGCACTCAAGATTATACTAGCAATGTAATCAAGTTAATTATCTTATTAAAATGTTTCTTTTGGCTTTCGCAGTTTAAGGTAAAAAGAGCCTTTATTGTAAATATCAATGTTAAAACGTACCTTAACCGAACAAGCTATTTTATTTACGTAAGTTACTGTACCATTCAGGTCTGTAGCACAAACAAACACATCACGTTTACAGCTTTACAGTGCATTACATAATGTGTGGATCTGAGTGGATTTGAAATTAAGTGTTCCTGTAGCTCAGCTGGTACAGGATGGCACTAGAGACTGGACAAGGTTGTGAGTTCAGTCTCAAGGAAACACACAAATTGAAATACATATCTTATATGCACTAGAAGTCTTCAGTCAAATGCATAAATGTAAGGATGAATTAGCATGGAATATGGAGTAAAGATAAAAGTATATGAAATTGCCTTTCATACTGACTTGCATGATTTCATTCATCAGTTTTATTATAAATCCTGCTTTAAATATGGCTCTGTCTGTGCATGTATATAATTTATGTCAGCTGTGTGGTAGAACCTTGCAGTGTCTTTGAAATTCACTTGTGTCTTTACATAGACGTCTTGCTGTTGGGTAGGCTAAAAAGCCTTTCCTAAAGGAAACAACACCACAGATTAGCTGTTTTCCAAAACCTAGTGAGGCAATTGATTTACAAGGCCATTACTATACACCTTATATACACTGTATATGTAAACACTGTTGTGGTTTTGGACAAACCAAATAACACCAGCTTGTCTGATTTGTGGATTCTTTTTTGCCTGTCATGGCTGTATAATGCACATGCGGACATGCTTTAATGACAAACCGCATGCTTTTTGTTGTGAGCTCCGCTCTATTGTAATGCAATGTTAAATATTGTAGTAAAGATGTCTGTTAATCTTTCTGGATTGTCTTTTGCTCAAAAGTCATTGTGCCAGATCAAGCTTTGAAACGGCTACATTGATTCCTTCTTATTTCTATCACCATCAGGGCATAAGCGGCCTGCCAATTTCCTCACCACAGAGCGATCCTAGGCTTTAATTATCTCCTTGCTTTTTAAAAGAGCCGCAAGCACTTTTATAGGATTTTCACACCATAACCACCTTCAAGATACAGAGATTTCCACTTTCCACTGTTCTCATAATTACCGGTTGTGGTGAAACACCTTAGGTTCTGTTTTTAAAACTTCCACCACAGCTCTCAACAAGCTTGAAGAAAACCTTATATCTAACCTCTGCATTACGATATTAAGTCTTAAAGCAAATCATTCTTATTTACACATGTTTAAGTATATAACATACTTGTTCTTGTAACTTGTAACAGGATATTAATAACCAGGCTTAAAAACTAAAATAATCAACCATTTTACTCCCAGCAGAATCAGTATTTTAACATTTATGTGTTTGTGCTCCTTCAAAACATTACTTATTTTCATAACATTATATTAGTTTAGACTGTACCTTATACAAGTTTTTATACAAACTCACATAACACAGGACAAATAAGGCTTAATATTTAATGCATTATATCATAAACCACAACAGAATTGCTTGTGCAGATTACAAAGTGTTTTGCATACAAATTTATTAGACTTTTCAGATGAAACATTTTGACAAGCAAGATTTTCTTGATCGCAATCCCTTTACATAAAAGTAATTGACCTAAGCTTAAAGTCACCATGAAATCAAAAGTGTTTTACAGTGTTGCAGTGATTATTATAAATGATTTAGCCGTGCACACCGTTATTTTTGTTAAATTAAAATTAAAATGGAACAAAAACGTTATTAACCATTTAAAGGTACAATGCGGGATGTTTTGTATGATCTATTAACAGAAATGCAATATAACATACAAAACTGTGTCTTTAGATGTGTATAAAAACCTTACGTAATGAAAAGTTATGTTTTTATTACCTTAGAATAAACCAGTTGTATCTACATAGGGAGCAGGCCTATCTACATCGAATTTGTTATGTTGCGCAGCCATGTTTTGTACAGTAAGCTCTAATGGACAAACAGCTCTACAGAGCGCGTTTCGTATATGTTGGTCTTCTTCGTGTGTTTTTTTAGACGCAGCTTGCGTCATCACTTAGTTGAAGACGCACAAAGTAGTAAGTCGTAGTACGGAGAGAAGGAGGAGTAGTCGTCGTCTAGCTGAAGCAATTGATTGTTCTGTCTTAGAAGTTTTGATAAAATGGAGGACCATGCGTATTGTGCACAAGAGCCGACAGAGCGTGAATCTCCTTCGTCAAAGAAGCGCAAACGTGATGCTGCCAGACGAATTAGAGACAAACGGCAGCAGAAATCCAGGATAAACATCGGTGTATCTATTACCAGATGGAAGGCACTGTTGAAAGACAAATGTTTTCAAGGCGACGCCGAAGTTGCCTGTTTTCTGCTAGACTGGTAAGATAATTCAACATTTTCAATGTTTCCACTTTTTCAATGTTTACCAAACAACTGTTTTGTTGAAAGTGTAACGTTAGCATTTTATACAAATGGCCATATAACCTCCGAATAATAATGTTTTTCCGTCCCTGCGGTACGTACTCCGGTTATTCCTGACTTTACAAAGGGGGAGACAAACGTCTACTAACTTACACCTAACTGCCTATGTCGCTGTCAGATCAAACGCTTTGAACAGCTTTGCTATTTACGATTAGCTAACTTTAGTTACTTCACTACTCTCAGCGTGTACTAGATAGCACGCAAGAAATATATCTAATTATAGAATTGTAACAGTAACTTTCGCAATAGAATACATGTTAAATGATTAATTACGTTAATATATTGCCTTACCTTTGTAAAGAAACATCGTTGCTTGTATCACTGCTATCCGCTGTCTCAGTAGACGATATCTTTTTTTACTGTTGCGACCACCGTCGTACTTCGAAAGGGAGGGGTGAGCAAATGACTCAGAGATTCGTTGCAAAACTATAATACAACGCTAGTGGCCGCTGATTTTCAAGAACTGCGCCTTTAAATTTAAATTTTAAACTTGATTTCTTTTCAATGTTTGTTTACGTTCTTGTTCAATTTTCATTTGTTTCCGTTTTTGTTTTTCATTCCTTTAGCAAGTTCAGAGCCCTGGTTGAAAACACTGGTATGTTCCTGTTTTTAGAGTTATGTGTAGTGAAATGATTGGTACTTATTACATATTGTGTCCATTTGCATCACATTTTGTTGACAGAAATGAACCACATTGTCCCTGCAAATCAAATAACCACAAAGTCTACACTCATTTATGACTAAGTTCTCTGATTTTGTCTTTGAGCAGACTTCGACTTGTGTGCTTGGTCTATGTTTTAATCTGCCTATTAATCTAAATTAAAAATAATAGTCGCTGTGGTTGGTCTGTTTACATGTCACTCAATGTTTTACCTGTCTAATTGGTCTTGCGTTAGCCAAAATAATCTTGAGTGTGGACTTTATGCCAATAACAAAAAAGGTAGCTACACAAGACTTAGCAGGTGCTAATGTTGCCTGTACATGAGTGCTGTGATCGATGACCATTGCCGACACTCCTGATCAGCTGAAGATTAATAGCTCTCTTGAATCACCTCCATTTTTCAACGCCTTGAAACTGGCATGGAAATACGAAAGTGCTCTCAATTCAAATTAATATACCAAGCTGCTAGATAAATGGGCATGTTATATAAAAATGTGAGATGTCACCATATGCTTTATAAGAGAGAGATGTGAAGTATTGTTCTTTTTGATGTTATTTAACTTTAACGCATTGATAGGTAGCATTATGTTAAATGTGGTGTGTCAATTTTTGACGATTTTGCTTGGACATTTTGGCATGGCTGTGGACCCAACAGGTCTAAGCAGTGTTTTTGTCACCCATTTTTTATCATTTCCTGAGGAAAAGTTATAATTCCAGTTGCTTTAGCAACATAAAGGGATAAGACATGTCATTGACCTAGATGCAGGAGAGAATTTTTTCCCTAGTAACTACCTTGATTGTCCTCCTAGTGTATAATATGAATTGCATCATGTTCTGCCATGTTCTTTGTTTGTATAATTCAAAATACATAGATGGTCTTTTAGTGTTTACTGGCAAATGGATTTTACTATACTGTTGCTATGTGTTAACAGTGTGTGAAGCAAATCTCTCTCTTCCTATCTCTCACTCTTTTCCTTACTCTTTCTTGCCACTTGCTTGTACTTCGTTCTCATTAGGAACTCAAACACACTATTATCACCATACGCTTGCAGTTCATTTGAGAGCTTGTAGTAATTAGCAGAAGTATTAGACAATAGCCCATAAGAGTTGCTTATCGCTAGAAACAAGTCTGTTCATCAGAAGCGCCCCAGAACGTGAACACTGTTTTCTCTTATCTCGTCTGTTTTGTATGAATATATTGAGGTTCATCAGCATGCAAATTGCTCAAGGTGAATTTATTTATGTAAATGAAGACACAACATGGGTTTTTGCACACAAATCATATAAGGGTAGAAAACACGCATTAACATTTCTGTGACGCAACAGAGACGCCTTATAAAGTAAAAAAACGACAACTTTTAGAAGGAATGTGATGTTACCTTTTTTATTATGCCTGTATTTTCCCCCCATTTCTTCTTTTGACCCCAGCAAAACACCTGCAACTGCTATGAAATTATTTTTGATTTCTTTCTTATTCTTATATTTCCCTTTGGATGATTCCGTGACTTTGATTTCTTTTGGCAGCTTTTTTATGCACAATGTCATATTCTTCAGAAATTGGTAAATGTCTTCTACAGTGCAACAATAAAAATCTCCCAACAGCGATTCTGCATTTATGGTAGAAATATCAACATGTCTGTCAGTGGGCTGTTATTTACAAGCCATAGGAAAAAAAATACAAAAGGTAATATGTTTCAGACAAGTCAAGGCAATAAGGTGTTATGGTTTTATTAAGTTTTGTTTGTCACGACTGGGGGGAAGAACCCAAGCGTAGGCAGCAATTAAGGGGTTAATAAAATAATTGATTTAAACAGAAATACAAAGCAAAAACCCACGAGGGGGTAAAATGACAAGCAAGGGAGTATAAACACAGACAAGACACTAACTAAAATACACTAGACTAAGTCATTTTTCTCCTCTTTACCAGCATGAGAACGCATCATTGCGCGAGTCACCGCGCACGCTGTATATATGTAATATGCCCCCTTTTGTGACAAAAATTACAAACTTTAAAACCATCACGCAAGCCAGAAGGTTTAAACTCGAACTGTCGCATCACATTGTGACAACTGAAACCCTCGTTTTGCGCACTGTCTCTAAACCCCACTTATCCGCCAGTACTGCTGCAGCAGACACCGTCGAAGCTTTATGTTCATTTATATAGGTAGCAATCTTTTCTGGCAAACAATTTTTAAATTCCTCCAACATGACCAAATCACGTATTTGATCGAAATTTGTCACTTTTTGCGCATCGCACCAGCGATCGAACAATGCAATTTTATCACATCCAAATTCCACATAGTTTTGATTTTCAGGCTTTTTATAACGGCAACATTTTTGTCTATACGCCATCCGGCACTAGCTGGTACGCCCTCTGCACCGCACACTTTACCTCCTCATATTTTTCACTATCCTCGGAGGAAAGTGCTACATATTCGAACTTACGAAGCTCAAAATCCCACTGAAGTTCCCTCTCTTTCAACTCTAAATGGCGCATCTCCAACTCCAATTTACGCAGCCCCAAATCCGAACCTGGGACCGCAGCCACATAGGGGAAGTAGAACTAATGGGGGGGGTATTTTTGTCAGCTAGAGCAGCATGTACCTGATTTTTAAGAACTTCTTTTTTATCTTGCTTCAAAACAGGCACCTTAAAATGAACAGCAATCGAGAACAAATTCTCTCTATTACATTGATTAAGTTTGTCAAGGCTCGGTTGAGCCACAAAATCCTCTATATTAAACTCCATCCTCAGCTTGTCCCAACATGCATGCAGTCAACACTTTAACGCCACAAAATGCATGGAAAAAAACTCACAGCAAAATACACTGTGAAGCGAAGTGATAACTCAACCTTTGTGCACAACTATAAACCACCAATGCACCCCTCTATTCTAAGCCTACCTATCCCAAACTCACCTGTTTAACTCAATCCTAACTCTTCACGTGTTCAGCGGCAGCTACTTATGCACGATAAACCAGCGGGTTTGAAAGGTAATCTACAAGACACAACCCGACAAGACCCCACGGACGTGCTGCCGAGAACACCGCTTGCGTGGTGAACACACAACCGCGTTCCACGACACTATGAAAAACAACAAACAGGTGAAGCCTAAAGAGGCGACACCTCTACAGCCTGATCAGAGGGCAAAGACAGCAAACAAAAGCAAACAGTGCACCAAACAAAACAAACACTTCACTCACCTGTACTTTCCATCGAAAAGCACAAAATTTAGCCTCTACTCCAACCTTTACTCCACACTTTTCCAACAATGCCGTATCCACCAGCATGCTCGCTCACGTTCAATTGGTCAATCATTCGGCGCGAAAGAAAACAACGAGAACACGCGCCATGCAAACAACGTGTCACCCAAAACATCTAAGTTACGGGAATACATTACCAACACCGAGCTTCAATGCCTAAGGAGGAGCCCCTAATTTGTTACGGCCGGCTCGTGAAACCGCAACAAAACAAAGAGGTGAACACGCTGTTCAACGTTTTAAGCCCATTTCTGGGACATTTTTATTAAGAACACTCATATTTATATTACTGTTGACAGTGTAAATGAATAATGTAATGTGGTGCATGTGGTGAGAATGGAAGTCAGTTGGAAAACAAGTGTAGTAAAATGTAAGTGTTGAAGTAGATGTGTAGCTGCAAAACACGATTGAGTGGTCAATAGACGAGCGGCATGCCCGAGGATGGAGTGTCAAGAGAGAGATAGAGCCGCGGCAGAAGCCGTCCTTTTAAACCCCAGGAAACACTGGGCCCTAGTGGTTCCCAGATCGCCTCCAGCTGCTGCACCTCAGGGCAAATAAACGGGTAACGTTAAAATTACATTAGCCACTATAAACCCCGGGGACCGTCATTCTGACAAATAGTTGCTTATTACCATGCCTATTATAAGCATATTTGCTGTTTATTAGTATTTATAAAGCACATATTCTGCACGACCATATTCTACTCCCTAATCCTACCCAATACCTTAACCCAACAACTACCTTAATAACTATTAATAAGCAACAAATTACGAGTTTATTGAGGCAAAAATCATAGCTAATGGTTTGTTAATAGCAATAATTTGACCTTAAATAAAGTGTGACCACAACAGGTATTTGAACTATACCACTGGTATTGGTCAGCCCTGCCCAAAACTCATAATTTACCATTGCTATGTAGGCATAGTCTCAGTGTTTATAACTTGTTTTCTGAAGGAATCAGTTTTTACTTTTAACTTTACTCATTGTGTGTCCTATCTTAGCTTAATGCAATTGATAAATTAATTCATTATATTTGCCTTCATTGTTCTATTTGCTTTGCTTTAATCAAACCCCTGACGAAAGATTGTGAAATTAAGTACATTGTATGTGAATCCACATTTAAATGTTGATCCTCTTGAACTCTGGGCACTTGACTTATGGCTCATAAACAAGCATAGGAAGTAGTTTTCTGCCACAATGATAAATGTCATCTGTACAATTCAGAGAGAGTGACAGCAAAGTGACAGAGTACGCTGTCAACTGTCACATCTCCAAATCTGTGTTCAAATTCCTTGAGCGTTCACACTGAAACAGGAGTAAACAATCCTTACGCACATATAACAGTGTGTGAAAAATATCTGTCTGGTTGATTTGAGCGGTAGTTTGCAGAGATAATGTCAGAGTTCAGAAGGAACACTTTCTATGTGTCATTTCTGTTTTAAGATGGAATTTGGCGAGTAAATGAGTTACGGTAACTACAGGATTTTACGGAAGCGTAATACATGGTATAAATTTGAATTTTAGAAGAGTAAAATCCTCTACTTTTTTCCTAAAAGGGACAAACTTTGCAAGCTGCCAATAAAGCTGTTTTTAATGTAAACAGATAATTCTGTTAAACTAGATGATTTATTGATAATGAATTGACAAATGTCAATAGCACACATAAATTGAATTTTATTTATGCTTAATTTATTGTTTATTCTATTGACTTTATGGTGAAAGACATTTGTATGATACATAGCATTTTTTGGAGGTTCCATTTTCCACTTTTATGATCTTTATAGCTACTTAAAATTTATTTTTTATGTTGTTTTGATGTTTTCACTCATGAACAATAAATGTGATCTTAATATACTGCACATAATTTTTTTTTCTAAAGGACTTAGCCTGTTTCTCTCTATGTATCAGGGTAGGTGTGAGCTAGAATTAAATCAGGGTGAGAGGGGGTCAGCGCAGATGTAATTATGGGATAGATGGGTGGGGGCAGAAGTCGAGCAAAAGTCCATTGCTCAGCAGAATCGTGGCAAACAGCTCACTTGTCTTTCTGTGACCTCTGACCCCTGCCTGTCACCACCCTGCTTGGAACCTGCATGTGCTGGGCTGCATTATAGGTGTAGAAAGCGCAGAACCATATGCAGTCTGCTACAGAATATCCTAAAGGCTTACTCTTATTTATTGTAGAATAACATTTTCCTCAAGTGATCCTGAAAAATATGTTTCTTCACAGTTTAAGTATTTTACGGTTAATTACTTCAAATCTGGGAAGTTTTCGATTTGCAGCTCTAATTGAAATCGCAATGTTTGTTTCGTCAGTCTGTCATCTACGAGTCTTGTCGGCGAAAAGTATTCAGTGTTAACAAGGATAAGTTGTTTATTCAGGGGAAGCTTGATGTGAGAATGACAGTGTTAAGACAAGTGTGAGATTTGACACAAGCTGATCTTCGACGAGTGTGTGTGCGTGAAAGGGCTGAGTGATACAGCAAAGAAAAATATCTCTAGATACGTTTCAGCTTTCTGACAATATTTAGTTATACCTCAAAGATGCAATCTTTACATTTTCAAAAAACAACAACCTTATAAACAAAAAGCAGTTATTGTGCAAGTACATATCCTTGTTCGAATCTGTCTCTAAATAATGCATTTGACATCATTTGACTTAAATGAATACTCAAAAAATCTTACATTCTTATCGTATGACTTCAGGATGAGTTAATCATGGCAGAATTTTTATTTTGGCTCGGAGTATCCTTTTAAAGGAACAATACGGGGTTTTTAGGAGGATCTATTGACAGAAATGCAATATAATATACAAAACTATTTCTTCAGAGGTGTATAAAGACCTTACGTAATGAACCGTTATGTTTGTAATACCTTAGAATAAGCTGTTTGTATCTACATACAGAGCGGGCCTACATACATTGAATTCGCCACCATGTTTTGTACATCAGCCCTAAACGGACAGACAACTCTTCAACACGCGTTTCCTCTCCATCTCCCCTGCAGTATAGTAGTGAAACGGATTGCGGATGATCCGTGATCCATACAGATCGTGCTCTACGGTTCGGAACGCATGTGACCCGCGGATCAACTGTAAGTTTATTCATCATTGAGTAAAAGAGTAAAACCTGCTCTCGCTCTCTCCAGTTTTAGCGCCAATGCGCTCTCGCTCTCTCTCCAGTATCTGGACGAGTACAATATTAAAGCGGTTCCAGATCAACAATGACGCTCAAAACTGCTCAATCACACAGCTAATATTACAACAACAACAACATATCTTGGTTCTAACAAACAGAAAAACCAATGTTACTCACATACTGATCCGAATCAAAGCAACCTCCTCGGGGGTGATTTTTAGACGATCTTTCTCTCCAACGACTCTCTCCTGGAAAGTATCTCCATAGATATCTATGAGTATCTCTGCAAAAAGCCTTAGTACCGCAGGTCCAAACGTGTCTCTGCTGGAAAGACTTTATAATATTAACACAGGTCCTAGCTCCTGACTGACTTTTATCCTTCTTTTATACTTAAAATCCACAGACCTTTTATTTTATGTAATAAATACGACATTGCTCTTTCTATTGTCTTTCTAATGCCCGCTTGATCTCTTCCCTACGTCAACATGAGAAGACACGCTGTCGCAGCCGACGACATCTTTTTGTACTGTGGTGGCAACCGTCGTGTTTGGACTGAGAGATTCGTTGCAAATCTATAACGCTAGTGGCCACTGTAAATCAAAAACTGCGCCTTTACGTTCTTAAGATTTGATGTTAAATTGATAAGTAGGTAAAGTCACCTGCAATTTTATTGTTTTAAACAGAAAGAGCAAAAGTTTAAGATTGCAGCTTTAATATTTGTATTTATGTATTTGCTCTGAAATGGCTTAAATGGCTTTTTTCATTATTATTGTAAGAACCCACCAGTCGAGGCCTGCGAAACATGTAACAGCGAAGAAATGTCATTCTTGTCAGAAGGCAAATAAAGATGCAGTATGTTTCAACAGGAACACATAGTCACGCGTGTCACACGTGCTACCCATCAGAACCACGTCCCTGCTGATTAAAGAGGTGCTCCATAAATAAATCTGCTGTTTCTTCTCAAACATAACATGCTCAGACGTTGGGCTGACAGCTGAGTAATTACCTCGTGCTTACATGACAGCAGCAAGCACATGATGGCATGGACAGAAAAATTCTTTATAGCTTTATTAGGGTGTCTTGTGTCTAGTCGGCTGTCATCCCTGAACTATGTCTCTTGGATATAAGAGAGAAAAAAATGGTGTTGGTGTCATGGTGGCATTTGTACAACTTGTGTCGTTAATTGTTTGGTCTCAATTTGGGTGATGAGACTGATGATGCTTTTAATTGCTTGTGATAGATGAATGAAATGATTGATGTACAGATAATTTATTGTACCTTTTGTGTCCTGAACAGAGACGGTACATCGCCACATGCAGCAGTATGAGGTGGAGTATTTGCAGTTTGCCTTTCGGTGGATGAACAACCTGCTGATGAGAGAACTTCCTTTACGCTGCACCATTCGATTGTGGGACACCTATCAGGTAGAAGGGATTTTCTGCATCTTCTTATATAGCTTAACCAAATTGTTTACCCAAAACAGACAATTCTATTATGATTTATGCACCCTCGTGTTGCTTCAAAGATTTTCTTTCGAGTTTGCTTTCCAGAATGTTTGTGTGGTTTTCTTTTCATACAGTGGAAGTGGATAGTGACCAAGGCTGTTGGAGAAAAACAAAAATAGGCCATTCAACAAACACTTGAAATATTGCAGATATAGGAATAAGGACTTTTTAGTTCTTAGTATAACAGAACCAGTCCCCATTTTCTTGTTTTTAAATTTCTTGTTTTACTTTAATTCTTTATACTATGCTGGATTTACGATATTCCACAATTCATATTTCATAAAATAACAAAAAACATCATAATGAGGTTTTTGAATATAATTTGAACATCACTTCATCTATTATTTCTGAATGCAAATTACAGATGCATAGCTTCTATAGGCGTAGAATGTTAGATTTTAAAAGCAGGTATCACTGAAGGAAGGAGAAAGGTTTAGCACAGTAAAGAACCTTAAAAGTGCTGCTGACATCTATACCCCAGCACTTAAGGGAATCTTGTAGCCTTTCTTCATGATGGTACAAATGCAGACGGCTGTCATTTCTGCTTCCGTTGACTCATCTTAAAATATCTTGCAATTATGCTTAATTTTCACTTTGAAAAAATGTTGATTTTTTCATTTGTAAGTGTAATATGCCATTATGCAATACTTTGTCTCAGGAGGCTTTCTTCTTCCTGTGAACAACAAAAGCCAGCTGCAGTAAATGTCAATTTTCTTCCATCTCTGCAGTGCAGAGGAAAGGCTGGCTGTCCTCTGCCCTTATTCTTCTTGACTGATTTGGATTTCAAACAGATAGTAACCATTGGCAAAATACAGTTCACATGGTTTGTTTTTTATTTGTTACTCACCAGAGATGTGCCACTGGCTTTTTTCTGACAGCATGGGACCCATCATTGATCGAAATGAGCGTTGATGCATACAGGACCTACAAAAACACACTTACTTGTTAGGCCAGGGACAAGTAACTGTAGGATATTGCTTAACACAGACTATTGATCGCCTCGTCCGATAAAGAGATGCTGGAAAGGTGCAGAGAAAATATGGGGCATTCAAATGATTTAGAGAAAGTTTTACTTCCTCTGATGGCTTTTTTTCACTGTAGAAGGTTCCAGTTTTTGTTGGGTTATGATTGGATGCACTCTTGAGTTCTCATAGTTGCTTTCTGATATTGATCTTGCCAGCTGAGCAAGCTGAAAAGCAAGGGTAACAGGAGCTAAATGTGGCCAGAACTGCAGCAGTAAATGCTGTTTTGCATATCTCACATTAGGCCATCAATACACATCAAAGCAAGCGCAATTTTAGGACTGTTATGTTTTTTGAATTGTAAATCATTTTACAACTTGCATAATTATTTATATACACAATAGCTTTGTGTACATACCTTTTTTACTCTGTTTTATTCAGTTATGCTCATTGGTAATTCTCGTTAGATTCTTATAACTGTATTTTTATTTATAATCACCCAAATCAAATTCAATTTTGTAAACACCAAGTAAAAGGCAGTACTACAAACTGTAAATTAGACTTTGAATTGTGTTTTAATATTTTTACACTACTATAAGGGAGGTTTGTGCTTTATTGTTGCAATACCAGGCTTCATTTCTTCAGATATAGATAATAAAGGGTGTAACATGACTTCCTGATGGGTGTTTTGTGATTCTCCTGATGGGTGTTCTGTGATTCCCCTGCACAATCTTTTAATCTTTTAAAACATTTTTAGAGCGCATAACCTGCTAGCAATTTGCCACTTTGGGTTACACTGTACTGTCCGTGTTGCTCTGTAGTCTTGCAAAAGGTCTTGATGATTTGTTCAGCACTTTAGTGATGCTTGAGATGCTGTCAAAGCTGCAATCCCTAACTTTTGCCCCATTATCACCATTTCTGTTTAAAACACAAAATTGCAGATTACTTTACACATCTTTACGTGGGTTAAAGTCAAATTTAATGTTAAATTGAAATTTCCTGTATAATCGTACCCAACAGCTCAAATAATAAATCATTTGTATAAGCTTTGAACACTGTTTTTCATGTATTTTTTAATGTACTTGGTTAATAACTGATTTGTGTTTGTTTGTTTGTGTATTATTAGCAAAAAACATTATGCATTGCAGCTTTAATGACATAGGAACTTAAGTAAGAGATATCTGACTCCCATAACTTTTCCTTACTAAGTAGTAACAGGCAGTTTCCTTGATTTTTGTGCTTTTACCTTGGAAGGCTTTCACACTGCTCATCTGTCTTTGAAATTAAAATCTGCCATTCTGAAGACATCAGCATGTGACATTTCAAGTATGTAAACTTTGATTATTGACCTAAAACAACCATAGTGGTCAAGGCATCATAACCTACCGGTACCTCGGCCAAAACCCTTTCACAGTTCCATCTGCCTTTCGCTCAAATCACAGGACCATTTCACTCATCTTTGGCCAGAAGCTATGCCCAGCTGTCAGGGCTGGGAGCTCACCTGAAAGTGCTTGCTCAAAAAGAAGTGAACCCAGCTCAGTGGTCTTTGAACTCCAGGTAGAAAGATTGAGGACTTCAGACAGTCTTCTTGTCTGCATTGATTTGACTTCAAAAGAAAAGTGCTCATGGAAACTTTTTCAGATGTGAGTTACTGTAGTTCCCGTGCTACCTGAGTGAGATGTTATACTGTAGATGTGGTCAGATTTAATGGTGAAGCTTTTACTCATAGATGGTTATAAATAAACCATTTGTAAGGTGACTTTCTGAGCAGTGTAAAGTAAACACTGTGGCATTTTTAAGCATTTCTGACTATATTTACTGTTCTACAAGACACTGAAGGTCAGTGGTTTGTTTGGGAATTCTGAAAATTGTTGCATTGTAGTTGACAAAGCAATGTATAAACCCTGCTCTGTTACAATGCCATTCTTTTGTTGTTAACATTATACATAGTTTTAAACCGAAGTATTAAAATCTCGCTCTTTTGAATTTGTGCCTTTGTCTGATGGCACAATGCATTTCAAAGCAATTTATTGTTCAAGCTAAACGTTTTATCATTATGCGATTCCTGGGACTTTTCTTGTCTTTCTTTGGGATTTGTCTTTTATTTTGTTTTTCTGTTTAATTCTCGTCTTTTGAATTGTGTAATATAGAGACTTCTCAAAATAATGTGCCCCAAAATCCTAAAGCAGTGTAACTGATATACTATCTTTGTTCTTCATTTTAAAATATTGAGTTAAAGCATATTTTATTGAACACTGTACTGGTCTTTTCTGCTCAAGTTAAATTTCTGAGATTGGCAATTTAAAGTTATTCTTATTCTCTGTTTTGCCAAGTGCTCAATTTTGGACCCTAGTGTGAATTCCTCAACAGAAGCCAGGAATAGAATGTAATTCATCACATGCATTTTTAATGCATAACCAAATAGTCTGAAAATGACTGCTCGCACTATCTCCCTTCCTCACGATCATGACAATCTGTGTCATACTAACTCACCTTAAAGATCTTGATGGCCTGAATTAGCAGAGTATGACTAATGAATATTTCATGAGCTTTTGAAAACAAAGAGTACCTTCCCCTGAGCTGGTTCCTGTGCCATTCACAGTGCATTGTGAGTTTTTCTCGATCTGTGCCGCTTGTTGTTGTGACATTTCTGCTTAACATGCTCCCTCATGTTCTTCAGAGCTTGCCTTTTTTCTAACTTACAAGGCTTCTCACAAAACCTCTTTACAGTAAACAGAAATCCTCTGCACTGCAGTGAGGGTTACACCAAAGCTCAAGGTCTTTGCAACTGCCCTGCTTCTTTGTGGATTTTCACTACCCTACCAAATAATTCTGTTCTAAAGGCACATTGTGAAGTTATGGTTTTCAGAGTGCTTGAAGAATGTTACAGTGGTTGTTCATAGGCAACTGGCATCCTACTGTGCCATGGTGTGCATGTAAAAACTCCAAACCCGAGGTACTCTACACCAGTGGTTCTCAAACTTTTTCATTGTAAAGCCCCCTTTGTGTAGAGCGCATCGCTTTGTGGCCCCCCTAAATAAAGACTTGTAATCTTAAACTAAGAATTTCAATTTAACCAAAAACATTTGCAGTTATACAATGCTGGAACATCAATCCTTTTGGTTGGTGGTCTTATTTTTCTGATGTTTGATAGCATAAAATGGATCTATCTTGGGGCCCCCCGGCCCCCAGTTTGAGAACCACTGCTCTACACCACTTCAGCATTTCCCTGCATATTTGGTAGGGAATAGATTGTTATGACCCTTGTGCAAAGTCCATACTTACTTCTGCAGGCATAATAGAAATATATTTCTGAAATACGTAAACCAACATGGTGTTTCTAAAGGGGACGTTGAACACACGTCTCATCTGGTATCCCACAGGTATCACACACTGGATGTGCACATTCTGAAGTTCTCACGTTTAAAGTCCACTCTTGAAAGTATCTTACAGTATTGGCCATTTATCTTGCTTGACTTAGTATTCAGACAGTAGTATGCAGAATATGTTTGAGACAGTGGTCAGCTTGCTAGGTTTTGAGACATTTATGTTCACCGATACATGCTTGATCAAGTCAGAGCAGTTTTACTAATGCACTGACACTGTCTCTGCACTGAAGCGGAATTGCACTATTGTTTGTACTGCCTGAGGAATTGTCCCCTCAGTCCAATTACACTTTCAGTATGTCTTATTCTACTTGAACCTGAAAACAGTAATAGTCCCACTGTGGTCCTTCAACAACACTGTATGTGCAGCACAGCCATCTGCTATGTGTCTTTTACTGAGGTTCACAAAATCTATCTCATTTAAGGCCTTGACACCCCTCCTATACAATACCTATGTCTTTGGTTATATCATTACTTAGTGTGTGTCTATGTCCCCAATGCAAAACATGATAATTTAATGTTTGGTTCTCTATTAACTTCCCTGGTGTGAACCTAAAGGGAACTTCTACATCCAACATTATGTAAATTTTGAGTTGAAGTACGAAACCTTGCCTGTAATGGTATAGCTTGTAACCCAGCAGGTGTTTTTATGGTTTTCTTACCTTTTAATGCATCAAAAGTATGGCCATCAATAATTGAACTACTGGGCCCAGCTGAAAGTGTACAAGGATATTTCATGACCCATCACAGTCAATTGTAGTCAGCCGTACTAAAGGATAAATGTGTGCACATCTGTCTGGGTTGCCCACAGCAAGGTCTTACATTTTTTTTTGTACGTCCACTTTCTCTCACATATGACGTCTGTTGGGTTGTTGGGTTTTCTCAGCAGGGTATATAGACTTATTAGAAGCCGAAGGCAAACACCAAGCCTCTTTTAACAGTGTGCTAACACTTTACTGCACGCCACACATCTGGGGACAGACTGTAGTGAGACACCCCTCAAGTTAAGCTGTAGACGTGTCAAGCAGATTTCTACTTGTATTGAATTGTAGTATTATTTAGTTTTTTCTTTTGCATGACACATTTGAATAGCAGGAATTAGCAAGGAATTAACAGGGACGGCATTTTCACCACAGTACGTGATATCCATGGGTCCCCTGATTGGTGATTGTGGGCTTCATGCAGACAATCTAGTGGTTTAGAGGCAGGAGGCTTGACAATAGTTTGTGTGCATTAAATTAGCAGCTTCAGCTCTATTGCGTACGATGGTTGACGCAAACATGCTGTTCAGTGGCATTTGTTAGCCCTGTGCAGTTTTAGCTGAACTCCCCTAGCTCGAGCCTTTGTCTCTTTAATGAGCTTGAAAATTACTTCTGCTTGGACAGACTCATCTGAAACGTCTCTCCAAGGAAAGAAACTTTTATGTTTAGGCATTTCCAAATACACTTTTGCAAATTGGTAAAGGCATTTTAAAACAGTTTCAGTATCAGTTATATATCAGTTCTTTCCAGGTTTTGAATTGTTGTTTTGCTGGCAAGCACTTACTTTTCAAAACTTCTGTTCTCTTCTTAGATTTACCTGTACACATGTGCAGTGTCTGTACTTGCTGCAAGCTGTGGTTCCATCCTTTTTTCCTCTCATCCTTCATGAATCCTGATCTAAAACCTCACCGCAAGGCACAAAGGAAAGCAGCTTCCCAACAGGGATTTGGACCTGCGACCTGAATCCCTTTACCGGTCCCGTGGGGTTCCCCTAATGATTGGAATATGTTTTCTGACACAGAAAAACCGCTACCCAGAAGGCAATGTCCAGGTCAGCAGCACAGACTCTGGAACATCAATATTTCATCACGTCTCGCTTGAAATTTCCATCACTGGCTCCTTCAAAGTTCTTCAACACTGCACAGTCACTTATAGAGCAACATAGGTGCTCAAGACATTTACAATAAAAATGTTGGCGTTGCCAACCTGCAGTGCACGTCTTGAGTTGAGTTGATCAGATGATGAAATGAAACTGTGGTTTTAGACAAAAGATTTGGAAAACTTGCTATTCCTTTATTTCCACCTTTTTGAATAATGCAGTTGAAGTAGACAATTTTAAAACTTTGCAGATGGTGGTTAGAGGATATAGTTCTTTGTCCTCAAGAGGTTTCCTGTTCACTTTTTATTTGTCATGACATATACTTTTTGCCCTGTGATTTAAAGTAAAATACCACTCTTCTTTAGTTTTGCATTTACATTGCCAAAAGTCAAAGTTAAAAATAGTCCAAACTTTTTGGGCCCTAATGGACAGTTAACCCTAAAGTTAGCTTGACAGTAAAGGCCAGACCTATGTGTTACTTAAGTTTGTAGGGTGCTTTTGGAAGATAACAACCAAAGAAACCGGAACAGAAGCTGCATAAGATGGTGGCTTGCAAGAGTAATGCATTATCAGTATCCCATTTTGATCCAGAGGGCTTTTATCAGTTATTAAAGTGCCATGTGGCATGTGTTGTGCCTGACCCGACCTCCATTAGAATTGTGCCCCTCAGAACTTTATGCAGTTCTGTTGTCAGAATAAACATTTTTGTAGCTTTTCAGGCTACATTTACATGACATGAAAGGATGTACAAGAAACAGGTAGTGTTTCCTTTGCATTATTTGTAAAATGCATGCACACAACATCACCACTTTCACAAATTTGCATTTATGTATTTTACACAGACATTAACAGTATAGTTTTCAAAAACTTAAAGCCGTTTTCAAAAGTATTCAGGCCCCTAAGACACTTGTGCAAAAGAATGGTCAACATGCATAATTTTGTTTTGTTTTGTTTTGTTTTTGTTTAGTTTCAGCAGTGTCTGAAAATATAACTTGTTGATGCATGTAGAGTATCTTGATTAACAAAATCTTCAAATGGCTTTTAGAATATAAACAGTGATGAACACAAATGACCAAGTTAAATATTGTATTCAGAGGCTTTTGGCAATACATGTGATTTGGCATGGCACAAACTGTGAGGTGTCCAATTTTATACACATAAACATAGAAAACAGCCCCACATATAGTTTGAGAACTTTCTACTTTTTAAATTCAACTGCAATCTGAAATCTTTTACTCATCGATTCTTAAACAGATACTTACAGGTGCTGGTCATATAATTAGAATATCATCAAAAAGTGTATTTATTTCACTAATTCCATTCAAAAAGTGAAACTTGTATATTATCTTCATTCATTACACACAGACTGATATATTCTTTTAATTTGATGATTATAACTGACAACTAATGAAAATCCCAAATTCAGTATCTCAGAAAATTAGAATATTACTTAAGACCAATACAATGAAATTTTTAGAAATCTTGGCCAACTGAAAAGTATGAACATGAAAAGTATGAGCATGTACAGCACTCAATACTTAGTTGGGGCTCCTTTTGCCTGAATTACTGCAGCAATGCGGCGTGGCATGGAGTCGATCAGTCTGTGGCACTGCTCAGGTGTTATGAGAGCCCAGGTTGCTCTGATAGTGGCCTTCAGCTCTTCTGCATTGTTGGGTCTGGCATATCGCATCTTCCTCTTCACAATACCCCATAGATTTTCTATGGGGTTACGGTCAGGCGAGTTTGCTGGCCAATTAAGAACAGGGAAACCATGGTCCTTAAACCAGGTATTGGTAGCTTTGGCACTGTGTGCAGGTGCCAAGTCCTGTTGGAAAATTAAATCTGCATCTCCATAAAGTTGGTCAGCAGCAGGAAGCATGAAGTGCTCTAAAACTTCCTGGTATACGGCTGCGTTGACCTTGGACCTCAGAAAACACAGTGGACCAACACCAGCAGATGACATGGCACCCCAAACCATCACTGACTGTGGAAACTTTATACTGGACCTCAAGCAACGTGGATTCTGTGCCTCTCCTCTCTTCCTCCAGACTCTGGGACCCAAAATTTACTTTTACCAGAGAACATAACTTTGGACCACTCAGCAGCAATCCAGTCCTTTTTGTCTTTAGCCCAGGCGAGATGCTTCCTGCTGCTGACCAACTTTATGGAGATGCAGATTTCATTTTCCAGCAGGACTTGGCACCTGCACACAGTGCCAAAGCTACCAGTACCTGGTTTAAGGACCATGGTATCCCTGTTCTTAATTGGCCAGCAAACTCGCCTGACCTTAACCCCATAGAAAATCTATGGGGTATTGTGAAGAGGAAGATGCGATATGCCAGACCCAACAATGCAAAAGAGCTGAAGGCCACTATCAGAGCAACCTGGCCTCTCATAACACCTGAGCAGTGCCACAGACTGATCTACTCCATGCCACGCCTCATTGCTGCAGTAATTCAGGCAAAAGGAGCCCCAACTAAGTATTGAGTGCTGTACATGCTCATACTTTTCATGTTCATACTTTTCAGTTGGCCAAGATTTCTAAAAATCCTTTCTTTGCATTGGTCTCAAGTAATATTCTAATTTTCTGAGATACTGAATTTGGGATTTTCATTAGTTGTCAGTTATAATCATCTAATTAAAAGAAATATACATTTGAAATAAATCAGTCTGTGTGTAATGAATGAATATAATATACACGTTTCACTTTTTGAATGGAATTAGTGAAATAAATCAACTTTTTGATGATATTCTAATTATATGACCAGCACCTGTAGATTGAGGAGTAGGATTCATCAAGTTATGAGTGACATGTTTGTTGCCACGTACTGTAGGTGTTTTATTGCCATCCACTGTAAGATATACACACACTCCCAAAGTATAGAGTGAATTCTCACTTTGACATTTGACTGCACACACTCACCAGACAGTGGGCGATATTTTTTTCCCCCGCTGACAGCTGCAGTCTCACATTTTGCAGGTAGAGAGCGGTTTAATAAAGTAATAAAGCACAGTAGCAGGGAGCATGTCACAGCTTGATTCCCTCAGACGGTCATCTTCCCTGCCACTCTGATTAAGGCCGGTAGGTTACACCAATAGGCAATCATCACCCTGAACATAACTCACGGAGGCCCACTCCATTTCATCTGCTTGCTCTCTGTCCTCTTGCTTGGGGCTAAAGTATGAGTGGATATGAATGGAGTGCGCTGTTCGATGTCAGATCTACTCCATCTCAGTGGACTTGTTGGTAAATTCAGTGTGACTGCATGAACGAGAAAAATGTTTAATATTAGAACTCTGCAGATAACCGACATTCTAACTGACTGGTCTTGTGACTTTTCACTGAGCAGTAATCTCCAGAATATACTTCTGCATTCTGACTGCCACATTGTTGTTTACCAAGAAGTTGTACTTCAGATCAACACTCCCGCAGATTTTATGTTTTGGCTGTAAGCTAAGACAACATATAATACAGAAATCCTACATCATCATTTCTAGGCTTGAAATGTATGGCCCCCAATAAAACATAACTACTTGTAATGGGGTTTGTCCTCATTTCGAACTCACCTGAAGTGTGCCGCCAGCTCTTGCATCAGAACGTTCCAGAATGAACCACTTTGTCTGTTTTCCCCATTGTCCCCATTAATTAAGAACTATCAGCAAGCTATCAACCTCCTGTCCCCAAAGGGAGGGAGGGGGGACAGACCTTATAATTAAAATGATCAATGAAGAGAAGCTATGGCCCATCTAAATATGAATCTAGACATCACTAGACCACATGCCCAGAAAAACATTAACGACAGATAGTCTGTCTTATAACTCCAAACAGTTTTAGTAGTACCTTCTAAATGTATTTTGTTGTGGCATCTACCAGCAGAAGCTAACTGAAGCATGCCAACTGAACCTTAACCCCCTGCTTGTGATAGAAAATCTTAGGTGCCAGCTCTTGCAATCTAAGTACTAATTTGCCTGTGTTTATTTATTTAAACGACCATTTCTGAATATTAACCCTTTTAATTAACAAAATAAAATTATTGGTGCGTGATATAACAGAGATACGGACAAAATACCTCCACTTAGAAATATGTTGAAGACAGCCAGAGCTCTACATTGTAAGGACAGGATTTCATCCCCACACAGCTGAACACATGCAGATGCCCTTGCAACCTGGCCCTGTCTATTGAGTGTCTAATTAAGTGCATTTCACGCTTGTGTGGTCACTTTGACGAGGAGGTGACTGAGAATGACTGCAGGGTAATTGGACTGGTTGTAACGTCTGCAGTCTGCAAACTACTTCCTGCCACCTTGGGTGTGTGCAGCGCTATTTGTGTACGGACGTTCTGACCCAGGATACAGTTAGGAAGATTTCCATTGCCCGCATTTACCCTTGAAGGAGAGACCTGTCCTTCCTGTTTATTGCTGGGAAAAACGCAGCCATTGATTTTCATTAGGACCCTCTGTCCGTGGCTGGCATTGAAGATGATCTTTCCTCCTGTGTAGAGCTCATTGCACCTCAAGATGGAGCGTCTACACCACATTGTCGCCTCAGGTGGGGTTTATTAACAGCATAAGGTTTGGTCCACATTGCAAATTTTATTTTGAAATAACTAGTCTTAGTTCATTTTGTTTTTACTTGATGTAATTCTTTTCAGAAAAAGGACGCCACTAGTTCTTTCTTTCATCATGTCCTTAGCAGCCGTGATATAATAAACAACAAAAGCTGTCTCTTCCATTTGCAATAAAAAAGATCTTGTTAAACACTAGAATTGCAGTACTTGAGGCGGTGGTCAAGACAACAACTGTGGGAATTACACTAAATTGCTGGTGCATTGTCTGACTTACTGTACTGTGTGTGTTAACATGATTAATGTGATTGGAACTTCTGGCTTTTAAAGCAATCATTGACTTATTTCTTTTGTTACGGTTAAAGATGAATGGGGTATTGTCCTTAAAGAAGTTTGTCAACGAAATTAACACAAATGTCTGCAATATCCAAGATATGATTGCAAAAAATTTATCTTGTTTATTTATATTATAAAATCTGACATGATCTAAAAACTTGATATTGATTTCATGCAATCATTTAATAAACCATGAGTTAATAAGTGACCTAAATTTTGGACACAATTACAAACAAGTTTTTGTTCTACCTTGGCTGGTCCAAAACAAATCTAGAACAAATCAGAACTTTTGTATGTATCTGAGCAACACACAGCTATTTTGCTATGGAATAGATAAGAACGCTTTGAACACATGATTCTGTTATTATGACTTTTTAGTTTTATGTGGATCTGAATTAATTCAATTTAAGGAGTGCTAGTCTTGGTTTTGACCTGGTCTCAGCCTGCCTTGGTCTTGGTCTTGTCTTGGTTTCTGCCATTCAAACTTTTGGTCTTGTCTTGGGTCTCGGTTTGGGTGGTCCCAACTACAACACTTTTAAACACCCATGACAAGCTGATCTTGGTGACCACAGTGTAATGCCATTGGTGCAAAATTCCACTCCATATTCTTTGCTCTGATATGTTCATATTCAGATGAAGAATGAATTGGTTCAGCAGGGGGTTATCACAGTACAATGTGAGAAGGAGAATTAAATGCACCGCTCCAACACGTGACACAGGGCCCTGTATAAGGGTTACTATTATTATCCCCGCTAGGCTTTCACACAAAGGCTCTACTTGTTCAGGCCTGCCCTTTAATTTCATTGTTATACTTTGCTAGGTCAGGAAACTTACATGAGCAGATTGAATAAGCGTTGTGAAAAATGTATGAAGTTATTTTTAAAAAGTAATTAGGTTTTTTCATGACAGAAGTTAAAAAAGTAAACTCATTGAAGACAGTTTAATGTCTACTAAAGCTGTAGCACCCCTTGCTGCAGCATTGAGAAGGCAACAAATGCATTGCATGTGATCAAGTTTGCATCACCTGAAGCGTTCAAGTGGGTTTTAACCCTTTTTTGTAATCTCTGTCTTTGTATGTATAGGCGGAGCCAGAAGGATTCTCTCATTTCCATTTGTATGTATGTGCCGCCTTCCTGGTCCGATGGAGGAAGGAGATACTAGAAGAGAAGGATTTTCAGGTAAGATGGTTTGTGTGGTTTTGTGTAAGGCCCCAGAGCTGCAGTAAGTGTCGTCCTTGCATGAGCCCCCTCCTCCCTCATTAACTCACGAGGTCAAGGGGTCGGCATGCCTGCATTAGTGTGATGACAACAGCAGCAGCTGCTGTAAGGTGACATTGTGTGGTCCCTTTGAGACACCTCTATTTCATGTCCTCACACATTTTCACACATCCCATGCATTTGAGAGGTAAATGGTTTAGCCACACATTGTCTTAGGATGTCACCAGAAGTACAATATTTTAATTTAATTTTAAGTACAAAATTAACCCTATTTACTTTTTATTTACCCTATTTTAATTTTATTTTTTCTGATTGTGCATGATTCAGCAGGGCAGGTCTTTTTCATTATCTGCTTGTTAAATTGTGACTAAAGGAATATTGTTTCCGGATCCAAGCCTCCACTTGTTTCAAGTGAAGCCACTATTTGAACAGACATTTATGAGTACTATTTATTCATGTCACACAATTAAGCTAAACTTTTATAAACTCACTACAGCCTCCAGGCTCACAGATTTGCAGGCATCAATGTTTTAATAATTTCATAAAACATGAATTGCTGTCTTGCCACCTGGGATGTCGTTATGGAGATAAAGGTTAGGATTGGGTTTTTTTTCAGGAGTTTTACAGCACGCTCTGACGGGGCAGTGCAATTACTAGTAATTATTTGTAATCGTCAGTTTTGGCATCCAACCATTACAAAAACAAAATAATCAAGATAAAAAAGATTATTGTGGCACATTCCATTTTCAAGGATCCTCTTATTTCTTGGGTTATATCTAGCACAGCAATATAGAAATGCTATTTTTATTTATTTTTCAAACGTCACTGAGTAATCGATTAAATAATCTTGATATCAATATTGTCCAAAATAATCGTGTCATAATCGAGCAGCCCTACGCTTCGAGTTTGTTACCATTTTTTGCTGTTTGTTTATGGAATCTGACAGAGTGTTTTGGACCTGAAAGCGGTGGCATGTGACATCATACTTAACAAACGGATAATCTTCATTGTGATCTCATAACCTACTCTACATTCCATTGCAGCTGATGTCACCTTTTTCACAGGGCTGTATGTTAACTTTTTTGCACATAGCACTGGTGCTACAGAGGTTTAAAGTTTTGTAGCACAGGCCAAACAGTTGTAGCACAAGTATAAAACGTCTGTTATTTTAGAAAAAATATACACATAAAAATATTTATATTTACATATATACATAATATATACTGTATGTACATAAATAGGCAGGTATGGACGAAGGACATTAATGTTACAGTTGGGTAAATTAGGGCCAAATAATTTAGTTTTTCCCAAGTTCCTTTTTTTCAGTTTTCATTTAGTTCTGTGTTTTCCATTCTTTTACGATACAATAATTATATATTTGTTACTGTAGTATACTATTATATTATTTACAATGGTAAACTGAAGTAAAATTCATCCTTTTGCAGATACAATGGTGTTTTTGGTATATTATTATTGGTATATACGTATATCACAGGGCTCTAAATATGGACTCAGTGCAGCAGGAAAACGTTTTAAATGCAAAACAACTAAAATAGCAGTGCACCATTGATTTACATCACACACAAACAAGCACCGTGACAAACACACCTCACACACTCTAAAACACGAAAAAATCCACTTGTACACATTTCTAGTGCATTTGTATAATAAACATAGTAAAATATAATAATGCAATTTTGTCACAGATGCTGGTATCCCGTACACAAACTGCGGAACACATGAATTCCTACGTTTCACGTAACACTCTGGAATACTAGATTGGGATTGGCCAGTCATCCGGGTACATGCTAGTCATCTTGACCTTAAAAATAATTTATTTACCAATAATGTAATGTGCCTAATCAAACTATAATATGCCAGTATATTCAAGATGATTAAACCACGTTTGTCTTGTTTGATCGTTGTGTCTTGACAGTCATGTCTAAAGCAGATAGGAAATGGATTTTCCTCGTAAAAGCTTTGTATTCGTTACAAATGATCTAATAAAATATTTCTAATCAATATTTTGTGTCCAATAATTTACTCATGTGGCAAGCTGTGTAATTCGTCTATGATACTGTTGCTTGTCTTTTATTAGATGTCGGGAATTACCTCGGCGCTGTAAAAAAATACAAGACAGCAGTCTGTAACGCAGATCGAGTGCTTTCATAATGTGGCGAAACTTAAATTTTAGTGTATTCATAGTGAATAGATATGTAGTCTCGGGAAGGCGTTTATCCATCTCAGCGCGTAGACAAACAGACCCAAGAGAGAAATAAGGAATACATAGGGAATAAAAAAGGAAAACAAGGATCTTATTTATATGCAAAACCAAAATAATTGAATTTACAGACGTGTACTGGACCGTGAATGTCATACAGAACAGTTCTATATTATGTTCACAATAAGACCTGGTAAATGTGTTAAAGGATATGGAGTCAAGTTTGATATCTGTTTATTACTCCTATAAACTTTTTTGTAGTCCACATTTTCACACACTTTGATCCACATCTTTGATGTTCTTGCTGTCTTTTTCTAATCGTTCCCATCCCTTTAAACATGCATCTCCTTGCTGAATGAATAGGTTTCTCACTTTGTGTGTGTGTGTTGTTGAATATGCAGCAAATCAGTGGTGTGTATCAGCAGTGTGTTGTGGGGCGGTTGATTTATTGTGTTTACAGTGCTCAGTGATTCAGGATTATCCCCTGCACCAGTGCTGCAGCACTCGGCCGCTGTTTGGCATTCAGACAACAGCCTCAGGCCTCTGTCTTTACGCTGCTGTACCATGTGTCACAGAGAGACGGTTACTCCCATTCTGACTTCTTATTCTCTTTTTTATTATTAATTTCTGCCCTTCTTTGCTGATTTGTATTTAGAACATACATGACCGCTAAAATGTAATCTAAATAAATGTCTCCTCCAGATCAAGGTGCACCAGTATCATGAATATCTGTCTCTTGGTAAAGGTGATGAAGATGACGTCATTGTCTTACAACATTGACTTTGCTCCCTGTAGTCCCTCTCCTTTATCCTTTATCCTAAATGTGTGCTCTCACTGAGCGTGTGTGTGTGTGTGTGTGCGTACTTGTCTGTGTACATACGTGTGTGTGTGTGTGTGTGTGTGTGTGTGTGTGTGTGTGCGTGCGTGCGTGTGCGTGTGCGTGCGTGTGTGTGCGTGCGTGCGCGTGCGTGCGTGTGCGGTGTGTGTGTGTGTGTGTGGTGTTGTGTGTGTTGTGGTGTGTGTGTGTGTGTTGTGTGTGTGTGCGTGCGCATCCGTGTGTGTGTGTGTGTCTCTATGTCTATGTGTGTTAGTACGTGTGCATATTGTGTGTGTGGAGTGTTTTGTATGTGGGTATGTCTGTCTTCTGTGTTTTCAACCTTTTCTTGTTTTTGCAGGTACAACTTTAATTATTTTGCTTATAGTCAATATGTCTCATGTACAGCTGCTTTGTAACAATGAAAATTGTAAAAGCGCTATATACAGTCATGGCCAAAATTGTTGGCACCCCTGAAATTTTTCCAGAAAATCAAGTATTTCTCACAGAAAAGTATTGCATTAACACATGTTTTGCTATACACATGTTTATTCCCTTTGTGTGTATTGGAACAAAACAAAAAAAAGGAGGAAAAAAGCAAATTTGACATAATGTCACACAAAACTCAAAAAATGGGCTGGACAAAATTAATGGCACCCTTTCAAAATTGTGGATAAATAAGATTGTTTCAAGCATGTGATGCTCCTTTAAACTCACCTGGGGCAAGTTACAGGTGTGGGCAATATAAAAATCACACCTGAAAGCAGATAAAAAGGAGAGAAGTTGACTTAGTGTGGCACACACAGACACACAATGCAAAGACTAAGCATGGACAACAGAAAGAGGAGAAGAGAACTGTCTGAGGACTTGAGAACCAAAATTGTGGAAAAATATCAACAATCTCAAGGTTACAAGTCCATCTCCAGAGATCTAGATGTTCCTTTGTCCACAGTGCGCAACGTTATCAAGAAGTTTGCAACCCATGGCACTGTAGCTAATCTCCCTGGACGTGGACGGAAGAGAAAAATTGATGAAAGGTTGCAACGCATGATAGTCCGTATGGTGGATAAGCAGCCCCAAACAAGTTCCAAAGAAATTCAAGCTGTCCTGCAGGCTCAGGGTGCATCAGTGTCAGCACGAACTATCAGTCGACATTTTAATGAAATGAAACGCTATGGCAGGAGACCCAGGGGGACCCCACTGCTGACACAGAGACATAAAAAAGCAAGATTACAGTTTGCCAAAATGTACTTGAGTAAGCCAAAATCCTTCTGGGAAAACTTCTTGTGGACAGATGAGACCAAGATGGAGCTTTTTGGTAAAGCACATCATTCTACTGTTTACCGAAAATGGAATGAGGCCTACAAAGAAAAGAACACAGTACCTACAGTCAAATATGGTGAGGTTCAAAGATGTTTTGGGGTTGTTTTGCTGCCTCTGGCACTGGGTGCCTTGACTGTGTGCAAGGCATCATGAAATCTGAGGATTACCAAAGGATTTTGGGTCGCAATGTAGGGCCCAGTGTCAGAAAGCTGGGTTTGCGTCCGAGATCGTGGGTCTTCCAGCAGGACAATGACCCCAAACATACTTCAAAAAGCACCCAGAAATGGATGGCAACAAAGCGCTGGAGAGTTCTGAAGTGGCCAGCAATGAGTCCAGATCTAAATCCCATTGAACACCTGTGGAGAGATCTTAAAATTGCTGTTGGGAAAAGGCGCCCTTCCAATATGAGAGACCTGGAGCAGTTTGCAAAGGAAGAGTGGTCCAAAATTCCGGGTGAGAGGTGTAAGAAGTTTATTGATGGTTATAGGAAGCGATTGATTTCAGTTATTTTTTCCAAAGGGTGTGCAACCAAATATTAAGTTAAGGGTGCCAATAATTTTGTCCAGCCCATTTTTGGAGTTTTGTGTGACATTGTCAAATTTGCTTTTTTCCTCCTTTTTTTTGTTTTGTTCCAATACACACAAAGGGAATAAACATGTGTATAGCAAAACATGTGTTAATGCAATACTTTTCTGTGAGAAATACTTGATTTTCTGGAAAAATTTCAGGGGTGCCAACAATTTTGGCCATGACTGTAAATAAAGTTGAGTTGAGTTGAGTAGTGTAACCTTAGCCAAATTTCTTTTAGAGATCCTCCATAATTCTTTGCTTTTTTTTCTCTCTCCAGCTGTAGTTCATATTCCTTACTCACAGAGACACATTAGGTCTGATCAAAAAAATAGTTAGCTCAGCTGTCTTTTGTCTACATTAGCAGCTGTTTTTTTGTGACTCTTCTTTCGTTTCAACCAGTGTAACGTCCCTCCTCATTGCATTGCCTTTCAATGGCATCACATCCATTTTGTCCTCTGTTTCAGCTTTTACTGCTATAGAAATCGAATGTGTTTTCGACTTCATGCGGCGCTGTACAGACAGAACGGCATATGATGTGAAAGCGATTTAACAGCAGTACTGTCAAGTTACTCTCACGGTTCTTTGTGATACGCTGATAATTCTGCGCAGCGCCGGATCTGAGCCCGTGGGGAATATGGGCGATCATTACTGTGCAGACTCTGCGTCCACATTACATAATCGACGCAACATGTCAGCGGCCATTGTAGGGATATTTTGGCTTCATTTTTCAACAGTGGAAGTGAATTGTAACACGCCATCCATTTTTTTAAAAGGCAGTACAACTCAACTCAACTTTATTTATATAGCGCTTTTTACAATTTTCATTGTTACAAAGCAGCTGTACATAAGACACATTGACTATAAGCAAAACAATCAAAGTTGTACTGTACCTGCAAAAACAAGAAAAAGTTGAAAACACAGAAGACAAACATACCCACATACAAAACACTCCACACACACAATATGCAGACGTACTAACACACATAGACATAGACACACACACACACACACACACACACACAGACGCACACACACACATACACAGACAAGTATGCACACACACACAGACACGCACGCATGCACGCACGCACACACACGCTCAGTGAGAGCACACATTTAAGATAAAGGAGAGAGAAGCACAGGTCAAATATAACAGACTATACTGTAAATTCCTATATGCATTATTAATTAAGTACAACTTTAAAATTCTAAAGCAGCCCCCCGGCCAGGCAAATAGTGCAAAAAAACAGTATGCAAACGGTGGCGAGGAACCCAAAACTCTAATCGAGAAAAAAAACCTCAAGAGAACCCAGGCCCAACCAGGGGAGTCCAGTTCCCCTCTGGCAAAAGCTGCTGCCTCTGCACAAGCTCCAGAGAGCTTGCAGAACAAGGCTAAATAAAATAAATAAACTTACTAATAAGGTAAATTATAGTTTAAGATTATCATTAATAATCTAATAGCATTTGAAATTTTGTGGTGAAGACGTGTCAGGTGACCACGTCCTTCTTTATCCAGCTCTATCATCTCAGCTCTTATCAGGTCGCCACTTCCCATTCTCCGCTCTACCATGAGGTCAGGCCATGAACTGCATCCTGCTCGCTGTGGTAACCTTGGAACAATGAGTCAAGACTGGCTGAGAGTAGAGTACTGTAGCTTCTGTTTCTTAGTAACTTGTAGTATAATAGTTGCACCAGTGGTGTAGTCGGGGCCATACGCACGTATATGCCTTATGCTTACTTTTACCATAGCACTGTATAACGACTTCTGAAGATCTATATTAGCGCATACTCACTTGTTTTGCTGCTTTAAACATCTCCAAGCTGCTTTTGTGGTTGCTTTTCCTTAAAGGACTCATAAAATGAGCACTTTCAACAAGTTGGTATGATTTATTAGGGCTCCCTTAATAAATCAAATCAAATCAAGACTTCGCTCCCTTCGCTATCGTATGCTAACATTATCCTCCTATATATACACGGTACATGTACGTCAATTCAGACTGTTGATAAATATTACTTACATCGGCAGCTTTGTCTCGTTCAGTTGGTCTCGATCCCTCTTGAGGAGCAACTTTGAAGCTAATCCTGCTTGTACTGTCCCAGGTTGATAAAGCACTCCGGCTTGAAGTGATTCGCGCAAACAAGCAGGTTTTTACTTATGGTTTCTGAGGTATTTCCACTAAAAATTAAATAAATCTTCCGAGGTTAGGACTGCAGTGACTACATTGCATGTTGTCCACGAACTTTAGCCATGGCGTCACGTACACCGCTGTCGCTTGTGAAAACAACAATGGCGGTAGCGATGTACCATGGGTGGTACCATGGGTGGACTTGTGTAGATTAAGGGGCTACACAAGATTAAGACTTGTGTAGGATTTGTGTAGATTAAGAGCCTGCGTCTACGTCACATCAGGAGCGAAATCTGAACGGCTCGATTTCTCACATGCTTGCAGAGAAAGGCTTACCAAAACAAAGTTACTGGGATCTTGTTTTTCACATTTTCTGGGTTGCTAGATGCACCGGGGCCCCGATTATTGCACTTAAACACAGAAAAAATTTGACATTCATACAATGGGTCCTTTAAACCTTATCTCCATTTTCTTATTTTGTTTTTAAACGCGATTCTTTCGTGCATTTCTTAAAAAAAAAAAAAACAATATTTCCCACAGCCCCGTCTCAACCGCAATCGCAGCCCCGACAACCGCATCAAGTGCATCATCATCAGTGTTGGCAGCGCGCCAGCGAGGAGTTCGTCCTGTCAGTGACTTAGAGTCCCGCTGAAGCCATCAGGTAACATTGATTAAACTGCTCACTTTTAGTCAAAGTTGCTTTAAAGTGTGCTTACCGTTGTTGTGCCGAAAAAAGACTCCAAATTACTGAAAAATTACTCTGTTCTGTCCTGGACCGGCTCGAGAGAATTTGTCACTGAATTCACGTGTTCTCTTGCGCTGCTTTATCTCTTTATGATATTGTGATGCATTACAAATCTTTGATATCTGTCACAACTTTTAATGCTAGTGTTATTTAAATGACACGCGACGAAATAAAACAAAGCACTTCTGTAGCCCTACTGTTTAAAAGCTTACAAGTCAGAATCCTTACGTTTTCTCTGTATCCTTATTCCCTTTACAGTGGTGATGGGAATTATGATTCATTTGAGCGATTCGTTCTTTTTCAGTTCGTTCACCAAAATGATTCATTCAGATTCGTTCACTGATTCGTTCAGTGACCATTTCTATAATACACCAGCAGGTGGCGAAAAAGAGTTGTGTCATGTCAACAAACGTATTAATGGACGTATAAACTGATTACAGGCTTTATTAAAATGTGTGTCTCTGATCTACTCATTAAATAAATAAAATAAGTCTAAATAAGTGGTTCAGATGACCAGCGCACAAGGTTTTTCTGCATAATTAAAAGTTAATTGTTTGTTCATTTACACATTCATAAATCTGGGATTATGTTAAATGTTAAGTTTATGTATTTTAAATAAACAAGCATGCAAAGTAGCCTACCTGTAACTGCGCTTTGCATCCGCTTTCTGCTGATTGCTGAACGAGACTCACATGCTAAATGACCGACCTACAGTGTACACTCTCGTTCATTTTGTTCATGTTCGACATGTACCAGTTCGTTCGAGTCGTTCACGAACGAGATCTATCTCTCTCGTTCAGAACCCAATAGTGAGCGTATTCGTTCAGTGGAAGATCTAACCAATTACATGTCCCCTCACAGCCGGAACTGGAATGCTATTTGCTGACGTGACACGAATGAGAGCTAACAAATACTTTTTTTTGTTTTACAGTTTTTAGAGGAGTACATGACATGAATTAAACGTAATAAAGTCGAACAATAAATTATACAAAATGCACACAAAACACCTGTGCTTTGCAGTACAATAACTGAGTAAACAGGGCTTGCCATTTTCCATGCAATAAAAATGACAATGTTAATTTGTCTTTGTTACATTTAACCATCAGCTTGCATTATTTTATTATTTTCGTAAGGATCTTTACATTGTGTCCGTTTCTGTACTTGTTGAACAAGAGACCTCATCTTTCGTTCACGAGTGAGAAGTAACAGCTCGTTCATGTCGTTCACGAACGAGAATCAGCGGGTCCTTTCGTTCACTCACAAACGAGATGAACGAGATGACTGATTGTTCATGAGCAAGAATCAGTAGGTCTTTTGACTCCTTTTGTTCTTGTACGAACGAGATCTCTCTCGTTCAGACTCAAACACAGGCTCGTTCGTTCAGTGAAAGGCGTATTCGTTCAGCACATTCAACCAATCATATGCTCTGTCAAAGCTCACACTTGAACGCCATTGGCTCATGCTTTAGACACTCTTTTAAGCCAATACACTCTGTGCTCGAGGGAGAGATTTCAGTGAACGAGAAATATGCATCATTGCCTTTCGTGAACGAGCCAAAATGTTTGCGGCAGTAATAAAGCGCACGTGTGTCTCTGTCTCTCTCACGACTCTCACTCTCACGAGTCATGTTCGGTAAAATTTATTTGGCCATTTCACATAGTCACACCGAACTTGCTTTTTTTTGCTATTTTCGGCCTAACATTTTCGGTGGCCGAACATTCGGTACATCCCTAATTTTGGTTTATGTAGTGTCCAACAACAAGTTTACCTACATACAAGGTGTAAAAACACTATTATTTTGTTATAATAGGCAGTTATTCTTACCTTATTTCTTGACTGACTCTCAAATGATTTGTTCGGCGAATCATCCGTATAATCCCCTCCTTTCCAACAGCCTACTCTGATCTTATTGGCCAGATAGTCTAGTCTGCTATGATTGGTCTACTGTGAACGAGACTCACGAGCTACAGTGTTTGGGGGAGAAGAGAGAAGTTTTCGCGGGCAGTTCTAGCAAAAGTAGGCGGGAACTATATGTAGTGACGTAAATCCACGGCGGTTCGCAAATTGGACTAGGGCACGACTTGTTTGCGCGATTCAGAGTCGACTCCCTTTTTCCCAAGCCAATAACTTTGTTATTCATTCACCTTCGGCTTTACAACTTGGCAGACTGCTTACATTCACACACGGCAACATTACACACTGCATGAAATGTAATTTACATGATCTCGTAATATTTGCTCTTTAAACCTCCTTGTTTATTCTACATTTAAAGTTAAGTATTTTCACCACAACATAGGCCTATACTTAATACGTTTACTGTATGTCTTCCCCACAAGTATTCACACAGAGATGGCAGTGTTGGCAAGTTCAATTCTGTACCAAATAAAATCTTGTATATGTTTTTACGTAATATTGTGTATGTGAATATTGATTATATTGTATTGTGGTCAACAGTACTGGCATAGACATGTTTTTTGCCAATGCTATAACTTCAAAATCAAAGAATAAGTGAAGAATTATGCATAAATATTTATAAATTACATATTTAACTATAATACTTGATATTTTACTAGAAAAAAACAAACACACTGAATTCTATCTTTTTTGGCAATTTGGGGTTGTGGGTAATGGTTGTATAAGATAGTACACCACTTTTTTGTTAGGACTACACCACTGAGTGGCACTATTGTTGTAACTGCTTTGAATTAGCAGTAGCTTGTATCTTGGAGACTTTTTCATACTAGCTTCTTCATCACTGCTTTGGGGTATGTAGTAAGACAGTGTTGCACAATTGCATCATTGCATCACATTATACAGTCAAATAAAACAAAAGAAACATCTAAATATGTAGTGCAAGGGGTTTTGTTTTTTTCAACAGGCCAATCTAAATAAGCTTTACAGTAAATTGTACATTTAAATTTTATGAATGAAAATCGGTACATCAATGTCTTTAAGGTAACACTTAAACTATTAATGTACGTAACCTAGTGTCAAAAATTGAGTATTAAATATGATTGAAGCCATTTCTGAAAGCACTTCAGCACAGCGATCCCAAAGTAGGTTAGGTGTGGAAGGTTCTTTGAATTTGATTTCTTTATAAAAGATCATTTTGATTCAGCTGGAGAGATTGAGATTGAAGGGAAGACCTGACATGAAAAATTAAATAAGTCTCCAGTCAGAGGAAAGGGAGTTATGGATCTATCCCAGCATATCAAACTGTGAAAATTAGTCTTGTCTTTAGGGACTATGGCCTTTTATAACAGTAGATAGCTAAGGTATATCTCTTTAAGATGGTCTCTGCCTACAATCTACTTTAGGTCTTTGTACCGTAATGTTGTCAAAAAAGGCTTTTTTTTGGAATTTCTTCTGATTAGGACTACTTTCCAAGAAATGTTTAAATACTTAAAGCCTCATCATTTCTCAGCTGTTGTAAACTTGCAGAAGTTGAAGAGAATCCTAACTGGAAAAACTTGAAGAAATATGGATTGTGGGGTGGGAACAGTCTCAGCTTTAGGTGATTTTTCAAGTAGATCAGTGAGCAAACAATCATAGAGCAGTGAACCGTTCCCTGTATTTGCACACAGTAAGACAATATAAAATAGTCTTTGGTTGGGACAGAATAAATGCTGGTTTGGAATGAATGGTTCCTTTCAGTTAAAATTACTCTTAAAAATCAGAGATACAGTGGCAGAAAAAAATTAAGAGACCATTTCAAAATTCAAAAACTGTTTTTCTCAGATTACTATTTATAAGAATGTGTTCAGGTGAATTGATTATTTTTGTTTCATTCTGTGAACTGCTAACAAAATTTCTCCCAAATTTCAAATGAAATTGTTTCTATTTGCATTTATTTGCAGAAAATGAAAACTGGAGAAATGGGTCAAAATAACACAAAAGATGCTCTGTATTTTTTCAGACTTTAGCCCTGAAGTCAATATGCACTTTTTGTTTTAAGATTTCCGGCAACGTGCCAGATCTCCAGCTTGCGGCGTTTGACTGCGGAAAAAAAAATTACTTTAAAAAAAGATTACATTTAAAAAGCTTATTGATATCAGTTTGAGTTCATTAGTTCGCTTACCAATATACCAGAGGAACACGGCTATCACTCTCAACCAAACAAACATTACTAGCCAATCAGAATTAAAATGGGGCGGGTCTTGGTTGCCGGAGTGGAGACGTCACGTTGGAGAGTACGTTAGCAAGCGAACAGTCGGCAGGATGGAGAGTAAGTTTATAAAACCTGAAGCAGGGGGCAGCTTTTAAGTCCATCATGACAAATATGACATACACAAAGTGGAGACTGTGACATAAAGATCGATAACTTTGTGTTGTTTCGGCAAATCATCTAATCAGACCTCCGCTTCTGCGCGTCACACACACGCGCACTCACTGCAATTGAAATATCAAGGATCGATTTCAAAAGTGTCTAAATCATTATCAAACTTTTTCACAGCGTATTGCACCTATCTCACAGAGTTAAATCATAAACATGGTCGTTTTTATCTGAAGTGAGCGTAAAAAGTTGAGAAAGAAAACTGATATCAATACATAAGTGACAGCAGCCTCCTGCTATTCTATGTGGTTGATATGACTCAAACAAATGAAAAGAGAAACACTCACTGCTGACTTCGTAACCTTCGTAACTTTAATAGGAATTTATATTGTTTTCGTTTCACAGTTTGTAGTGCAAATTTTGCCAGTGGGAATTTAAAAATGGAAAACAAATCTGCCCCCACTAATTATTATAAAAAGCGGGCTCAAAAAGGTGATCACTTTTGTTTTTTTGAGGGCTCATTTATGCTAACCTGCTTTGACCAACTGTGATCTCATTACTATGTGTTGTGGATGTGACTTGTGCCATATCATCACCATTAATACCTATGAAACTAATGATTAAATTAAATTACTACTAGAGCAAATAGTTTAGTAGAGTACAAAATTAATCATAGATCTGGTCAATTTATTTTGCTCCCAAAATGACACCTTCGATAAGCTAAAAAATTTGAGTCTTATTTGTTTTCTTTTTAAAAAGTAGGATTTTTATTATGATGAATTTAGTTGAATTTGGTATATTAAGCTATGTTTTTACATACCATAATTGCATAAAACTATTCTGTGGTCCATACACACATGGCATACCATCAAAGTTTAAGAAACGTCTGTCTGCGACGCTCAAAAGCAGCATGTTACTATTTAGTTTCAAGGGAAATAATCTTCTTTTTTGTTTGACAAATAACCCTGTGTATGTGTCTACTCTCGCAACCCCTCAAAAAGAAAGTTCAGGTTCAGGATTTTTTTTGCTTTAACCCCTGTGACTTTAAAGCAATACAACAGTAATGTTTGTATATGTATTTAGGAAAGTTCAAAAGTTATTTTGTCTGTGATATGTTTATTCATGTTTTGTCATGCTCTCAGTATTTCACTTTGCTGTTGGATGACTTTGTCTCTCCTGAGGAATGATTTGGTTGAAATTCAACAGACACTGGACTGGAATTGACACAATACATCTAGAAATGCTGATTAAATTAAAATTTGGAAAGGTCTCCTAATTTTTACCACGGTTGTAAATGTTTTAGTGAATCAATTAGATAAATGTTATAGATAAATGTTTTTGTTGTAACT
The DNA here is from genome assembly GCF_024868665.1 of Triplophysa rosa. Lineage (NCBI taxonomy): Eukaryota > Metazoa > Chordata > Actinopteri > Cypriniformes > Nemacheilidae > Triplophysa > Triplophysa rosa. The sequence continues at coordinate 14,777,644 of NC_079913.1, forward strand.
GTATATAATGTTTATTCAAAGTATTAGGCTACACAAAAAACTGAAAATTCTGTCATTATTTACTCAGCCTCTTTGAAGCTATAAATGATTTAAATTGTTTACTTTTGACCCAAAAACATTACAGATTGTGACAGGGCGGTAACACGTGAGCCGTAAGTTTTAAGAAAACTTAAAAACTAAGCTGTACTCTCAAATCTCATTCCTACTTCTGTATTTGTGTTGTGCTTCATGATCAGATATGAAATAAAGAACCAAGTGTCCACCATCTTAGACACCAGATATGCTGAGGTGTGCGTTGAGGTTCCAGTTTGAGGATGCACAAACGTCTATAAAAAGAATAACTAAAATTTCAGTTTGTTTGCATGGCTTCAAAAAACTTGTAAGACCGGACGCATCTACTTAGAAACATTAGAAAATATCCTTTGTAGTAAATTATATTAATATAATTAGTCAGTTAAATTAATTATGTTGTAATGTATAGAAACCATCTTTATATTCTGCAAAACAGATATTCAGTAGAGGAAAAATGATATATGGGTTTAGAATAAGATAATGGTGATTACATGATTTTTTAATGTTGTGTGAACTCTCACTTTAAAATAAAGTGATTTAAAATTCATAATCATTTCAGAATGCCTGTTTGAATTCTACACACACCTGTACAGGTTTATTAATGTGTCACTGAAGTAGTCACGTTCTGTGTTCCACTGACTTTTCCCTGACCCCCTAGTGGTTCAGGACATTTGTAATGGCTTCTATTCTTAGCAGGAGGGCAATTAATGAGTATTGAGGGTTTATCTGTTCTGAGGCAGAAATAAAGCAGAGGCAGAGGCTCATAAAAATACAAGAACCGAAAGATTTTCATGGTTCTGTTAACCATTGTTGTTTTTAGATTCTGTTTGCTTCTAAAGGAGACGATAAAGACCTGTAGATGTTTGTATTTGAACTATTGTCAGGGTGATCTTTCTGTTAGATGTGCATGGCAAGCATGGACTTGACATGCCATACCGACAAAATTTAACATGGTTATAAGAAACATTTACGCCACTGTATTCTGGAATTGTTAAGCATTTGAATCTTTTTTTATGATTTTCTGTCTATAGGTCTCAACCAAAGGCTTTTAGGTTATGATACTGAGAGAATTCCTATTTAATAATTTCATGCTATTTAAAAGTTTTGCAAACAATGTAAAAACTTCTACTGGCAAAGCATATAATACAGTAAAATATTTGCAGTTATGTTAAACAATCCATGTCAATCATAGTACATGTCTAACTTTTGAGAAGTCATGAAAGGGACAATGTGATTTGTTTTCTTTTAATAGTCTGGTTATAGCATCTACAAACTGAAACATGTTAGTTAGCCAAATCTCGACTGCTTGGTGAAGACCCAGGTAGTTCATTGTGTCCTCTATAGGTATCCATATCCCCACCACACAAGGTCCACAATGTATAATTGAAAAAACAGCTTTAGATTAAAGTCTAGGCTCAAGACAGTCTTTTAAACGAAAAACAGAGAAATGGGAAAAAAACCACGATGAAAGAAAATAAATTGGATACCGGAGGTTTTTTTTTGGCGAGCAGCTCTAATGCTTGGGTAAGTGAGCGTGGAGACATAATGGTGGCTGCTATCTGTGCCTCTGAGATCCTCTTATTCACTGCATTGTGCTGCTGATACTAATGACTTTGTGTCTGTTTCGTATTGAAGCAGACGACTGAGCGAGGCAGGTAGAAATCTGAGCGAGAGTGAAGGGGGATAAAGTCTTGCGCGGTTGAACGTTGGCTTTGAGCTGCCTGGCGTCTTCCCCTGCAGAGTGCCACGGCAGGTTACAGACAGCCAAATGTCAACCCCTGATGCCATTTAGCGAGGGCAATATGCAGCAAATGAGCTCTCATTAGGGGTTTGTTTGTCACGTAATGAGAAAGCCTTTGGTGCGGGTAACGGACCGAGAACTTCCCTCTCTTGTCTGTGATTACCAATTTGCTCTCTTTATCAGTGGGATTTCGTTTCGATCTTTCAAACCCTGTTGTCTCAAACGCCTCCTAGAATAGAAAAATATATACCTTTTATTTGTAAAATGCCATTCTCAGGCATTCCAGCACAAAGGAATCACAAAGTCGTTCTGTTCCAATCAGTGAGCCTCCTCTGCAGAGCGCTATTTGTGTGGCATGCATCAGTTGCTGCCTGTGAAGAGCTTTTCAATTCTCTGATTAAGCTCCGTTTCAGTTAGGATGCTGCCTTAGAATGTAGTTGACTTTAATTGGGAGTAGACAGCGAGGTTGCTTTAATCCCCCCCATTTATTTTTACATACTTCATGCGCTAACTGCATTCTGTGATTTCCTGTTAATTAAATGGGATTTGATATATCTGATAGTGGCCATACTAAGGTATCTTATAAAGTAACAGTGGGAATGCACCCATGATGTGCAGCCATAATATAATATAGATTAAATTTGTTTTTGCAGGCTAACTTTTTGCAGAACAATGTTAATGATGTAATGCAAAAACAACTATGTGCAAACAGACTTTTTAGCTGGCTCTGTTTCGGTTAAGCTTCTCTGTCTCTGTTGCATCTCAAAGCATTAGCATGGTGGAAGATCATAGATGCCTCTCTAACCGCTGATGCGCAGTCAGGTGTGAGCTCGAATAACGCTTTTATGCGTGGATGGAAGGAGGAATTGGAGAAATCAATCTTTCACTTTGGAGTTTTAATGGCTTGATTTAAATGGGGTTTATGGCAGAACTCGAGCTAGCTGAATCACAAAGCAGTGCTTTAATGTGTGTGTGTCTGCACAAGCTAGTTATCTTTGACTTCAAAAGTAACAAGTCATGCCCTGGTGAAAGACCCAAGGGCAGACCGCTGTCTCTAAAATATGTGGAGTAGAAAACAGAGTTATTATGTCTATCATAAACAAATGCGAGCCTTAATTAAAAGGGGTTGTGTATTACACAGTCCATAACACAAGCATATTTTCTCTGTATAATGTATAGTTTCTTGCCGGCTTCATTAGTAGTGCATAATAATAGCTTATGGTCCGTGCTAGTTGGACATGAATGCAAGAGGTTTCTGATTGTTTTGTCATTTTAAAGCTGAAGTCCATACCTCTATATCACAATCTCTTTTTAAACATAACATTGCAGGTTACCTTGCCTACTTATCTTTACGTAGATTGAAGTCAAATGATATCAACTTCTTATTATAAGATTACTGTTTTAACACTAACACCGAGGCAGTAAAGACATTTTTAACACTGATTTGTAATGTACTTTCTTAATAACAATTTTTCATTCATTTTTAACCAAATGTTGTGGCATGAAGGCTTCGGATAGTCTGTTGTTTTTAGCTCTATTTTCTTCACCCAACGTTCTTTGTTAACAAAGCCAAGTGTCACTCTTAATATTAGTATTTCTATGTGTAACGGATTCTAACAAAACCTCTTAAAATACAAAAAAAGGTCTTCCCAGCATCTGCTATGGGCATGAATGATCCCTCAAAAGGCTTATGGCTTTTTGGATTGTAAAACAGCTTAAAAATCATGGGGGGGACCCGAGCCATAGTAACACTCTTAGAGCACCTTAGCAACTACACCGTTGAGTTTTGCATAGACAAACTACTACAATAGGCAACACCTCTTAAACTTCAATTTGCCCTGTATGTAATAAATGAGTCATCTACAGATGAAACAAATGCAAAGAATATTTCATCTTCATCTCTCTCTTGTCTTTTGTTGAAATTACTGAATTAATGAAAGAAACGGCAAAGAACTGAGGGGAAGCAGAGAGGGTCACGCTTGGAATATTCATTATGTTGCTAAATTAAAAATCAGCAACTATCAGCGCCTAATATTGTGTCTTGTTCCACTTCAGGTGGTTTAAACAGCCTAAACTAAATGGATTCGCTGTCTGTGTGAATAACTGCGAGCAGACAAACTCTTAATTTGTTGCACAGGCTCTTAGGGGCGTCTGGCTGATTGGCTTACCATTCAGACCTCTGAGATAATGCAGGCCCTGAATTTATTTTCTGAGGTGTTTGTCACTGAGATGCTATCTTATCAAGTGCTAGAGTGAAGAAACACTAGAGGTGTTTGTCTTCTACTGTGCAAAGTTTGTTTTAGTGAACTATTGATTTCTTTGTACTGTAGATGCTGTTTAAGACTTCTTCTGTATGAGCGGTATAAATGACAAAACCTTAAATTTGTCCTGTAATGCATTGCATTTGTTTACAAAGGTTGTATGTAATGGGAGGTTTTGGGGATCTGTTCCCACTAAGGACACCTACCCTCAAAAAGCTAGTTTGTGTAAGATATTTTTTGGTCTTTAGATGTGGGAGATGTTGACTAAATAAAGTGTAGTTGCCGGCACCTGCTCATCCTAAATGTAGTTTTCCTCGGATAACAAGACCGAAGTTTTTAAGTGATAATGTACATCTAGCCAGTTGTAATCACAATATAAATGATCCTTTTGTATCACCCTGAAGGGGTTTATTTTGCGATTACCAATAACAACTGTTAAGTTTGTAAATGTCATTCTGCAAGTCATTTTTGCAGCTTAGTTTTGCTTAAATTGGAAAGTTTTACACTGAGATTGTTAGGTCTTTTTAAGGTCTACGTGTAAAATACAATCTGTTTAAAAAGAGCAAAAAAGTTTTGAAGCCAAATGTGTTGCTGCTCAAGAGTCCAAATGTCAAGCACATTTTCAATTAACTTCCTACTTTATATTATATTGGGAAGATATTTGTTCATGTTGCACTTTAGACAGTTCACGGCACGTTGTAATTGAGAGCAATTCAGAATCTAATTGACCGTGGGTCAAATGTTTTATTCTTTTTGGCGTTGTTTGATCTAAAAGTAATTCAGTTGAACAATGGAATATTTCATTCCTGTTTATTTTATGATTTGTAGAGTGTTCAACTACATTTATTTAGTGAGGTGAATTTGTGTGGAATTTTAAGGAACGCATCCTTAGAGATGAATAGTACACATATTACAGATATTTCTCTTGCTGTCTTGTTACTGAGTTATAGTGTTGACTCTATTAGGATGGTAGCATTGAAGCATTAGGTGAAATGAACTCTTCCTGATTAATCGAAAGCCTGACACATTCATCAGAGAACTAGTAATTTTGTCCACACCAGAGCTCCTGGAGGAAACCGCCGGTAATGATTAATCATCATACTCGCAGGTCTCGAATGAAGAGCAAACCTCCTGCCTGTAAATGTGCTTTAATACAGTTTAATGATAGCGTGTCACTGTTGTCGCAGGAAGCCCACTCAACGAGAGGCTGGAGCAATTTATCCAAAAAAGACAAGAAAAGCATGGAGGACTTAATATCCTGGAAGTAATTACAGCTTTGCTCTTTCCCTTGTTCAGTGGAAACGCTGCAACTCAACATAGCGCTTTTTCATCTTGCGAAGCCTCGATAAACAAAGCTGTTTATAAAGTTCCTGGCGATCAATCACCACATCTCCACCGGTTTGTCTCAAGAGCATTTAAAAAGAGGGGATCAAACGCTGAGGATCTGCAGAGCTGCGACTTTGCCGTTTGATGGAGTGACTATGGCGGTGTTCTTGAGCCAATGATCGATTCATACAAATTCAGGATGGCTTGCCGAGAAGACAAGTATGAAAGTATTTCAGTAGCAAAACTTGAGAGCATGTAGATTTTAATTTGTGAACTTGTAAAGTAAGTATTTGTACCTGTACACTCAAATGTACACTCACAGCCCCAATGTTAAAACTTGTTAAATAAAAAACTGAAGTTGAATATTGAGATTTGCACTCGTGGACAAAACTCACAAATCTGTTTTCTTAATTTGAAGTTGCAGAAAAATAGTCACAAACATGTAAACTGGCATTTACTAAAATACATTGGCAGATACAAATGCATAGCACATATTTACACGTTTTCCTAGATTCAGATTTGAATTGCAACCACAAATAGGCATCTACAACCTCTCAAACCTGTCACTGCAGTTTCAAATCTTCCCGCCTTGACTTTTGCTACTACTTTCGCGATAAAACCGTTGCAAAACTAACTTGTGCACTTGAAAGCTCAGAGGCGAGAGAAAGAACGGCATTTGATGATGTCACGCGGCTGAGCCACACCGCCCCCTAATGGTGGGAAAAATCACAATGAAAGGATCTAGCAAATAATAGTTTAAATAATGTTTAAATAACTAAAGCGAAACCATCAGATTTATGTATACTATCATGTATAATTATTCCATGACTTATACTATATTGTATAGATATCATTTCGTAATGTATTTTAATGATATCATTCTGTATACTATCGATAATACGTTGTGTACTATGGTTTGTTTTAAAATATAATGACAGGCTGACTACATTTTCCGTTATGTATACTGTCACAGTGCAGCACTGAGACATAAACATACACGGTGTTATGGTGAATAAGTGTTGTTAATATTGTTTGCTACATGGAAATCACCACAGACACATGTTGTTTTCATCAAGCATCATTTAATGGAAATACAATAACATAGATTTTATACACTTACCAGTTTTGTTAGGCAGAGCCAAACTTGTTTAATGTTCAACCTGGACTTTTATGCAAACACTGGCAGCCATCTTAGGTGTGACATCTGCAGGGTCACAACCATTATACCTGCCAATATTAATTGTTTGTGGTAAAGTTTATATGTTGAATGGTGAGATGTTGTTGAGGTATGCATGTTATTTATCGTAGTAATATGCATGTTTATGTCAATGGTGGTTCACAACTATGTGTATTACGTATGGGTTTTACCGCCAACATGGTATGATCCGGAGGCGGAGCCTAGGATATAAAATGGCTCCCAAAGCATCATGAGGGTAGGTTGGAACCTGCTCAGAACAAAGAGTAAGGTCGGTTGGTTTAAAATGTTAGAGTAAGCCTGGACATGTACAAACAGATGCTGTTCAGACCTGTGTGGTTTAGCTGAATGAGCCTGTATATTGATACATTTTATCTACTTTGTTATTTTGATACTCTGCTGTTGATGCATTCTTGGCTGACTTTTTCATATGTGAAAGAGGAGGAACCATTAAAACTCTCTTCATCATATCTACAACCTCTTATGTGTCACTTACTAACCCATTGCTCGGGACATCCTGTTAACATTTGGTGTCAGAAGTGGTTGGAATTGACATTTGAGTCTAAAGTGATCCAGGAATACGGATCCAACGTTTGATGTGAAAAGTTGTCCAGGAATACGGATCTAACATCTGGTGTCAGAAATTTTGAGTCAAGTTTCCGGTGAGTGACACAGAAACTACTAGCATGCCGCCTAAGAAGAAGAATCAACAAGAAATGGATATTGAAGTAGAACAGAATCAAGATGTTACATCTGGAGATTCAGTACAGCCGGTAGATATTCCTAACCCTTTAGGTGATTCAGCAATTACAGCTCTGGCAGGAATGTTTCAAGCATTTCTACAGTATCAGAGGGACAGAGATGAGAGACAAGAAAGAGAATCAGGTCGACGGGAACAGGAATACAAGGTACTCACTCATCAAATTACACAGATACAGATGGATTTGGAACAGAACCGACAAGAAGCTTCTACATCTGAACGGTCAGTCACTCGAGTTTTTGACCATCTGCCTCAATTATCTAAATTACAAGACACTGATGATATTTAACTTTTTCTCACTACCTTTGAGAGACTGGCGGAAGTGTACAAATGGCCGATGGAAGATTGGGCGATTCATCTGATTCCCCTACTCACTGGCAAGGCAAGAGCTGCAATTGTCGCTATGTCACCTACCTATTCATCATGATTATGGAAGGATTAAGGAAGCCATTCTACAGAAGTATGAAATCAACGCAGAACCCTACAGACTGAGATTTCGAACGTTGAATACACCTGTTGATGAGTCACCGATAGAGATGTACGTTCGCTTAAAGGATCTGTTCTTCAAGTGGGTCAACTTTAAAGACAGCAGCAAGACGGATCTGATGGAAATCATAGTGTTGGAACAGTATATGCGTGTGCTTTATCCAGAGTTGAGAACATGGGTGAAGGAAAGAGATCCAAGTACCGCACAAGAAGCAGCTAAACTAGTTGAAGCCTATGTTGCAGCTCGTAAAGGATTCTCTGGAACTTTCAGATATGCCGGCAACCTACAAGCCACAAGAGGTAAGTCTGAGGGGTCAGGGGGAAGTTCGTACTCTCATAGTCAGTTCCAGATTGTACAGCCCACTTTCTCAAAGCACATGACCCCTAAGCCTGTAGACACACGTCAGACATCATCCAGCACTGAGATAGTTTGCTATAACTGTGGTAAATCAGGTCACACCAGCCCACGTTGCCCAATTAAAAAGCCTAGATCAGCCAGGCTGTGTTATGTACCTAGACCTACTTCTACAGTTTGCAATGCTTCCAGCACAGAACCCACCATTACTGTTTTATTGAATGGAAAGCCAGTAACCGCACTGATAGACACTGGTTGTACAAGGACCTTAGTACAGGCTCAGTACATAACCAGTGATTTGTGGTCGGAGGACACAGTTGCAGTGTGTTGTGTCCATGGGGACAAAACAGAGTTACCCACTGCTGAAGTGTATATTGAGGTGAAAAAGCAGCCATACTTAATGAATGTTGGTATTGCACCTAATTTACCTTATCCGGTGTTGTTAGGCACAGATATGCCAGTGCTAGTAGATCTGGTACAGGAGACAGCCTGGTGTGGAGTAGTTACTAGAGCTCAGACACAGAATGTAACTCAGCCACCCATAGATTCTCCAGGAAACACACTTAGGGAAATGCCTTTTTTCTCTGAAGATAGGGTAGGTGAGAAATGTGTCTCAAGAGAAGACCGTCTGGAAAAAAGAAGAGGTGAGATTGCAGATCTGATTGTCCAGTCAGATCAGATATATTTAGGGTTAGCTGAGCCTGAAGTCGATGACACGGAGTTTAGCATACCCAATGAGCTAGCTAAACTGCAGAAAGAGGATCTCACATTGTCTACATGTTTTGAGAAGGCTAATAAAGCCGCTGTCTCCAGTTCATTGTGCGAGGAGAGGTTTGTGGTAGAAAATGGTCTTCTTTACAGACAGTCTAAAGAGGAGGGAAAACAATTGTTGGTACCCAAAGAGTATCGCAAGTGTGTTTTACAAGAAGGTCACTCTATTCCATGGTCAGGACACTTAGGTTTCATGAAAACATTGATGAGAATTTCCAAGAGATTTTTTTGGCCTAACATGTATAGCGAGGTGAAACATTACTGCAAGTCCTGTCCAGAATGTCAGTTGACAAAAGGTAGAGTTCCTTCGATTGCACCACTAGTGCCTATTCCTGTTGTAGTAACTCCCTTTGAAAGAATAGGAGCTGATATCATTGGTCCTCTGGAAAGAAGCCAGAGGGGTAACAGATTTATATTGGTGATTTGTGATTACGCCACTAGGTATCCAGAAGCATACCCCCTTAGAGAAGTAACTGCCAAACAGATTGCAACAGCAATGTTACACTTGTTCTCACACGTAGGTATCCCCAGAGAGGTGGTAACAGATCAAGGTCAAAATTTTATGAGTCATACATTGCAACAAGTTTACCAACTGTTAGGAATCAAGAGAGTACGAACATCTGCCTACCACCCCCAGACTGATGGACTGGTGGAGCGATTTAATCAAACACTGAAAACCATGTTGAAGAAGTTTGTGTCTGAATCTGGAAAAGATTGGGATAAGTGGTTACCTTACCTTTTATTCGCTTACCGTGAGGTTCCCCAGGCTTCTACTGGTTTCTCGCCTTTTGAACTGCTCTACGCACATCAAGTTAGAGGTCCTCTGGATGTCTTGAGAAACAGCTGGGAAGACAAAGACAAGCCACGAAAGCAAAACATCCTTTCCTATGTCCTTAAAATGAGAGAACAGCTTCAACGATCAACAGATCTGGCTCATCAGAACTTGAATGAGTCTCAAGTCAAGCAAAAGGTGTGGTATGACCAGAAAGCAAGAACAAGATCCTTTCAGCCAGGAGACCAAGTTCTTTTATTGCTACCTACAACAGAAAACAAACTGTTGGCAAAATGGCAAGGTCCTTATCTGGTGAAGAGGAAACTTGGTCCAGTAACCTACCAGGTCGAAATGCCTTCCAGACAACATCCATTGCAAACCTTCCATATCAATATGTTGAAGCAGTGGCATGAACATCCCGTTCAGCCGAGATTACAACAGCAAGCTGTAAAAGATTTCTTGGTAAGAGTTGTGGAGGAAGAAGATGAAACTGAGGAGCAATACTTACCTGTGCATCAAAGTGGGTGCCACGTAGACCTTCAGCATCTGACAGAAGAGCAACGTCGTCAAATACTGGAATGTATCCCTGAGCAGTTGTTTCTAGACACACCTGGTAGAACAAACCTTGTCCAACATCACATTCAATTAAAAGACTCGAAACCTACTCGGCAACCAATTTACAGAGTGCCAGAAAGACTTTTACAAGCCATGAAGCAAGAACTGAAGTTAATGCAGGAATTGGAAGTCATAGAGCCTTCATTCAGTGAGTGGAACAACCCCATTGTGCTTGTTCCAAAGAAAGATGGATCCCTCAGATTCTGTCTTGACTTCAGGAAGCTCAATTCAGTGAGTAAATTTGACCCATATCCGATGCCCAGAGTTGATGAACTGGTGGAGAAGCTTAGTAAAGCAAAGTTCCTCACAACACTCGACCTATGCAAGGGTTACTGGCAAGTACCCTTAAGTCCAGACAGCAAGGAGTTCACAGCCTTCAAAACTCCGTTTGGTCACTTCCATTTCAGGGTCCTTCCTTTTGGACTTCATGGTGCACCCGCAACCTTTCAAAGGATGATTGACCACATTCTCTGTGGTACAGAAGCCTTCGCTGCGGCATACCTGGATGACATAATCATCTTCAGTACGAGCTGGCAGGAACATCTGCAACATCTTCAAGAGGTATTAGGCAGGATTAAGTCGGCTGTTCTCACCATCCGTCCGGATAAATGTACCGTTGCCAAAGAGGAAACGTGTTATCTTGGTCATGTTTTGGGACATGGAGTAATTCGCCCACAGGTGGGAAAAGTGGAAGCTATTAAACAAGCAGAACGCCCGACAACAAAGAAGCAAGTACGAGCTTTCCTTGGTTTGGTGGGATGGTATAGACGATTCATCCCCAATTTTTCAAAAAGAGCTGTAGCTCTCACAGAATTGACTAAGAAGGACAAAGCCAATACGGTTAAATGGACTACGGATTGTGAAAGTGCTTTTATGGATTTAAAAGATGCTTTGTGCAGAGAGGCTGTTCTACAGAGTCCGGACTTTGAGAAACCTTTTACAGTGCAGACCGATGCATCAGAACATGGTCTGGGAGCTGTACTGTTGCAAGGGGAGCAAGGACAACTTCAACCAGTTGCTTACATTAGCAGGAAGTTGCTTCCCCGTGAAACACGTTATTCCACTGTGGAGAAAGAGTGCCTGGGACTCAAATGGGCAATGGATTCTTTTAGGTACTACCTCATTGGTAGACAATTCAACATAGAGACTGATCACAGAGCTCTTAGTTGGCTAAACCAAATGAAGGACTCTAATGCCCGAATTACACGTTGGTTTTTAGCCATGCAGCCTTTTCAGTTTAAGGTGTCATATAGGCCTGGCATTGAGAACTGTGGGGCAGATTTTCTCTCTAGAACACCACATTGGGTGTCTCGAGAAGGGGGAGGAAATGTCACAGTGCAGCACTGAGACATAAACATACACGGTGTTATGGTGAATAAGTGTTGTTAATATTGTTTGCTACATGGAAATCACCACAGACACATGTTGTTTTCATCAAGCATCATTTAATGGAAATACAATAACATAGATTTTATACACTTACCAGTTTTGTTAGGCAGAGCCAAACTTGTTTAATGTTCAACCTGGACTTTTATGCAAACACTGGCAGCCATCTTAGGTGTGACATCTGCAGGGTCACAACCATTATACCTGCCAATATTAATTGTTTGTGGTAAAGTTTATATGTTGAATGGTGAGATGTTGTTGAGGTATGCATGTTATTTATCGTAGTAATATGCATGTTTATGTCAATGGTGGTTCACAACTATGTGTATTACGTATGGGTTTTACCGCCAACATGGTATGATCCGGAGGCGGAGCCTAGGATATAAAATGGCTCCCAAAGCATCATGAGGGAAGGTTGGAACCTGCTCAGAACAAAGAGTAAGGTCGGTTGGTTTAAAATGTTAGAGTAAGCCTGGACATGTACAAACAGATGCTGTTCAGACCTGTGTGGTTTAGCTGAATGAGCCTGTATATTGATACATTTTATCTACTTTGTTATTTTGATACTCTGCTGTTGATGCATTCTTGGCTGACTTTTTCATATGTGAAAGAGGAGGAACCATTAAAACTCTCTTCATCATATCTACAACCTCTTATGTGTCACTTACTAACCCATTGCTCGGGACATCCTGTTAACATATACTATAATGTTCATTGATATACTATATAAAAATGTACATTTACACAGTTCAACATTATGATTCTATAGCCTAACCCTTGAGGATTATTATTGCTTTAGTTATAATGTTACCAATATTATATTAATATTTAAAAAAAAACACGTTCCTGGTAGTATAATATAAATGTAAATTAAATTCAGTGAGCAATGTATTATTGACCATTATTGCACTTTTAAGCTATTTCTACTTTTTTATATTTTTTTGTTATTTTCAATAAAGGGAAAATGAACAGAAATTGTATGCAGGACTGTGCAATGCCACCATATACTGTATTGGGGTTGTGGGTTTACCTGGAAGTTGTTTTTCTCATGAAAGGTTTGTATTTTTAAAAGATGAGCTTAAACATATTTAATCAATATTTAGTGTACAATTATTTTCTCATGTGATAATTACTAGCCGCAGGATAATGCATCCAGTCGGTTGTTATCTCAGAATAAACCCCTTAAGTGTTATACAAGAACTGATTCTGATCATTCTGATATAGGAGCCTTACACAATGACAGGCTGACTGTACATTTTCTGTTTTTAATTTTGATAATTATTGTCAGCGAACTTGCTTCAGCTAAGTTAGGTTGTTAATTAGGTTGCTAATTTATACATCACCCTTATCAGATTCAAGATGTTTATTGTCATACAGTATGTACCTGTAAAAAAATTATGTTTTGCAGATGGGGTAGAAAAGCAATAAATATATAATAAAGGACAAACATAGAACAAAGATATACTGCAGTAAATATAAAAGAGAATAAAATAGAAAAGTTAATTTATAGTAAAAAAGTGGCCGTAAATAGTATTTTTGTTAAGGAAAATGTATTTATTGATTTAGAGTTTCATCTTAAATTAAATACTGTATTAGTGATTTAAATTGTGGTTTTTCCTGCCATTAGGGGGCGGTGTGGCTCAGCCGCGTGACGTCGTCAAATGCCGTTCTTTCTCTCGCCTCTGAGCTTTCAAGTGCACAAGTTAGTTTTGCAACAGGTTTATCGCGAAAGTAGTAGCAAAAGTCAAGGCGGGAAGATTTGAAACTGCAGTGACAGATTTGAGAGGTTGTGGATGCCTATTTGTGGTTGCAATTCAAATCTGAATCTAGGAAAACGTGTAAATACAATGGCTTGCAAAAGTGTTCAACCCCCTTCATTTTATTAACATTTTGTTATACTGCTGCCTTATCTTAAACTACTTTAAATGATTATTTTTTTACATTAATCTACACTCCATGCACAATAATGACAAAACAAAAAACTGATTTTTGACAGCTTTGCAAATTTATTAAAAATAAAAAACAAAAATAAGTACATTGCATAAGTATTCACACCCTTTTCTGGGAGACTTGACATTTTGCTCAGAAGCATTAGTTTTGCTTGTTAATGTTTATACACTTCGAGTGGAGTTAACCTGTGCCAAATTCAATTGAATAAGTATGATTTGGAGCGGCACATACCTCTCTATAAAGGGTGCAACAGCTGAAAATGCATATCAAAGTAAAAACCAAGACATGAGGTCAAAAGAACTGCCAGTAGAGCTTTGAGACAGGATTGTATCAAGGCACAGATCTGGGTAAGACTTATGAAAAAAATCTGCTGTATTGAAGGTTCACAGAAGCATGTAGCCTCCATTTATCCTCAATGAAAGAGGTTTGGAACCACCAGATCTCTTACTTGAGCTGACCTCCTGTCCAAACTGAGCCATCGATGAGGACGGGTCTTGGTTAGAGCGGTGACCAAGAAGCTGATGATTACTCTGGTTGAGCTCCATGATCATATATGGAGATGGGAGAAACTTACAGAAGGACAAACATCACTGCAACACTCCACCAATCTGGGCTTTATGGCTTAGTGGCCAGACTCAAATCTTTGCTCAGTGAAGACACATGGAAACTTGAAATATGCAAAAACATACTTCAACGAATCTTTCAAACTGTCAGAAACTAGATATTCTGGTCTGATGAATCTCAGATTCATGCATCATGTCTGGAGAAAACCAAGCACTGCTCAACACCTGTACAATACCGTCTTAACAGTAAAGTGTAGTGGAAACAGCATCATGATGTGGGGGTGTTTTTCAGCTTCAGGGACTGTACACAAAATACGGAGATAATGATCACGAAAACCTAGCCCAGAACATTCAGAACCTCAGACAGGGCAGAAGGTTCATTCTCCAACATGACAATGATCCTAAGCACACAACTAAAACAATGCAAGAGTGGCTTATGGACAACTCTGTCTATTTCCTTGAGTGGCCCAGCTAGTGCTTGAACCCAACTGAACATTCTCTGTAGAAACCTGAAAATGTCTGTCTACTGATGATCTCCATCCAACCTGACAGAGTTTGAGAGGATCTGAGGAGAAGAATGACAGAAAATTGCCAAATGCAGATGTGTAAAGCTTTTCACATCATACCCAAAAAGATTTGAGTCTGTAAAGGCGCTTTAACCATTTTCTGAGTTAAGGTTGTGAATACTTATGCAATGTACTTATTTTTGTTTTTTATTTTTAATAAATTTGCAAAGCTGTCAAAAATCAGTTTTTTGTTTTGTCATTATTGTGCGTGGAGTGTAGATTAATGTAAAAAATAATCATTTAAAGTAGTTTAAGATAAGGCAGCAGCATAACAAAATGTGATTAAAATGAAGGGGGTTGAACACTTTTGCAAGCCACTGTATGTGCTATGCATTTGTATATGCCAATGTATTTTGTAAATGCCAGTTTACACATTTGTGACTTTTTCTGCAACTTCAAATTCAAAAGACAGATTTGTGAGTTTTGTCCACGAGTGCAAATCTCAACATTCAACTTCAGTTTTTTATTTTACAAGTTTTCACATTAGGGCTGTGAGTGTACATTTTAGTGTACAGGTACAAATACTTACTTTACAAGTTCACAAATTAAAATTTGTGGCAGTTTAGCAGCATTAAAACGCATATCATTGGGATGCTTTTACTATGATTATTTTTTCGTCTTGAGTGCTGCTATAGCTAGAAGTAATCGCACATTGTAGGTTAACAACCACAATTCAGACACCACAGAATATATAGACGGTTATAAAGTGACAACATAAACAAACGTTATTACGCATGCTTGTGATCGTGGACTGGCCTTAACATTCGCAAACAATAGTGCCTGTAGATTATTTCTGTTAACAATCAAAAGAAACTGAGAAGAACCGTTACTTGGCTAAACTTGTCTCTCCAATATTTTGAATTTAGACTGCGATACCAAGCTCAACCACTAGATGTCAATGTACCGTACAGTTTCTTTAAATGCGACCAAACTACAGGACCCATTCAACAAATTGTTTATTTAATAAAGTGAACATGCAACAAAATTCAACAAATCTTGGATTTAATACACTTTTATACAATAAAATAATAATATAAATGGATATTAATATAAATAGGTCTTTAAAAGAAATGGGCTATAAGGCACACCAGTAGAGAATGGTCAATATGCCCTGGGGCATCAAGATAAACAGTGCTTTTGAAGAAAATCCTTTCAAAGTCCTAGTTTTCGCTATTTATGCAAGTTTTTTTTGTGCTTTTTCATTCTTCACCTTGCCAATGTTTACTAGGCTTGTGTTTGTAATTAGGCCAGGCTTTTAAATCACATTACTGTACACCCAACGTTCATTGGTTTGGGTGGTATATTGTATTTATTGTTGATGTCCAGTTGCACAGAGTGACTTGATTAAAGCCTGTCCCAGTTTATTGCTGTCAAGCTGCTATATAATATATGCCAGAGAAACATTTAAGACAACTTGGGAATTGTGTCATATGCTGCGTTGGTGGTAGTGTAGCGGTTATAGATCTGGGCTAGTAATAAGCGAAGGTTTATGAAACTGGAGAGTTCCTGGCATTCGCCATTACCGCTGAGCCCTTGAGCAAGGTGCTTAACCCCAGGCTGCTCCTGAGGGACTTTTCCTGTAGCAAGTGCACTATAAGTCAGTTTGGATGAGGTTGCATGTGCTGCATGACTAACTAAACATCAGTTTATTATAAAATACAAATATTTTATTCATTCTTGGAAGCAGATCCTTAGGATTTCTAGAGTTGCAGAAAAATGTTGCTGCTGTATATGAGGTCACTAGGAAATCAGATTCCTTAAGTGTCTTTTTGTCTCTTTTAAAAGCTTTTTACAAACCTGAATAAACCTTAAATATTTAAAACTTAATAAAAAAATAAATCAAAATTTACCTGATTTACTTTTTGATCTTATTGTGCCTGTCTATGTTTTTCCAAATATTCCAACATTTGTGTTTTCATATTCATTTCATCAAAATAAGGTTAACCAGTAGTATTGTTGTACCAAACTCGCATTCAGAATTCAGCCATTTTTTATTCACTACATTTACTTTATGCATCTGGTCTATGCTTTTATTCAAAACTACTATAGAGAAGGTGCAAGACATACATTTCATCAATATGTGTGTTCCTTGGGTCGAACCCAGAAATTTTGCATTGCTAACACAGGGCTCTTCCAACTGAGCTACTGAAAATGTTTTTCTTGTTGAATATCTTGTTAAACAGCATTCACATCTGTACTGTTTCATGTTGATTTTGAAAGATATTGACAATGTAAATACAATATATCATTACCAATACATCTTTCTACATACTTTAGGGAGGAAATCCGTAGATGCAATAAAAATTTGCAAGCCCAGATCAATGACTGTGGTTGGGTGTGTAGATCATTAGCTCATTCATTTATTTCCAATTATTTGGCTTAGCTCATAACAAGTAATTAGTGTCCCAATCTAGTTATTAATAAAAACTAGGTTAAAAACTAAGCTGTGTGCGATGGGTGTGTTGATCGAAAGATAAGATATGACTTTTAAATAATGCTTTTTTATGTTGGTTGTAGTTGACATCTGTTTTGCGCACAATATTTTAAATTTATTTTGGTATGCACTATGCTGTTCTGAATACACCAGTCCTCTAATAATATCTGTAGTGAGGTCTCTGTCTCGAACATTTTCTGAGTGTCCAGATACATAGAGGATGGGGAGAGCGATACTTTTTTCAAAGACCAAAGCTCTTAGACTACCACATGCTCGATTTTATAATGTTCTTCAGGGATATAATTTGCTATCAAAGTTTTACACACCCTCGCTCTTCTTCATTAGGCAGTCAACTTAGAGCATTTTTCTACCATGGCGCTGAACCGTTCTAAGCACGGTCTGAAACGGTTACAGTTATGTTTCCACATGAGCCTGGTTAGACACGGCACGACTACAAACTGTTCTCGGCTCGGAATTTTTCTGAATGGTGCTAATAGAATGCGTGCAGAGACATTATAACGCAGTCTCTTGTGTTACCAAGGCAGCGTGTGATGCGTTTGTCTTTACATTCTAAAGAATTCTGTTATCAGCCCTGCGGTGGAAAATTAAACTATTTATGTACCGGTTGGCATGAATCAGCACAGAGTAGAATGATTAAGCAACGAGAACGATTCGGCGCAATGGTGGAAAAGCGCTCTTAGATTCAAGGATAGCAGGGCAACTTAGCAAAAATATGATTGAAGATGAAAATGGTGTCCTTTGGAAATTGTTGTTTTATGCATAGACTGATCTGTCTCAGAGAAGAGTCATTTGAAATGTAATGAAAGATTTAAGGTGTTGTTACCTGTAGGAGTGAATTAGAGTGCATTATGTAATTCATCTAAATAGAGATTGCAAAAGGCAATATTCTGAATGTGACATCTTAAATCAAAAGATTATTTTATGTCTTCACACAGTAAACTTCCCAAATATGTGTTTTGGTTAAAATGATAACAAATAAGCCATATTAAATACACTACAATAGCATTAAAAGACTTTATACTTTTCAAAACTTAAGCAATAATGTATGAAAAGCTTTTCAGTAAAACAAATTCAGTACGTTTCAACATTCCACTAGAACGTGTTTTCCCTGACATAGTATATCTAGTGTATCTGGTATGTGCAAACATCTCCTGTTCATTACTATGAAGCTGATTTAGAGCAGTCTGTATTTTATAAAGCTTTATATAAATAAAGGTGACAATGTCTTGTAATCATCACTGTTTTTAAATGATGTCATTTTCAATTACTGGAGCATTGTATTCACAAACACCCAGGACCTGTATTATGTGATGTACGGACCTTTATGTCAGCAGAATTGAATACCGGAAGTGCTCGTCAGTGTATGGATTCTTCGGTTATGTTTATTTCAATAGGCTGTAATCGCCTATTTGACTAAATGCCTCTTATAATCTTTTAGGCAGTTACCATGCATTCGGCTATTTTAAAGACTGGAATAATGACGCACATAAGCAATACTGCTCTTATGAAAAATAATCATGGTTTCACTTCGAATATATACTAGATTTGTACTATAATAAAACGATGTTTAATTTTCATAAAGGGTGTTTCAGTCATATTCATTTAACATGTAAAGTCAACAAGTATGAAATATGACCAGTAAGAGCAAACACAGGACTATGTTGGGAAATAAATGTATTTATTATTTAGAATGTGCATTTGGATGGGAAATATATTTATAGGAAGGATTTATAGGATTTCAGCAAGTTAAAGAGATAAACATCCTCAGTTTTAAAACGCATACTGCACACAAACATACTTCTGCATGTTATTTTAAAAGAAGGCGCTTCATCTTACCATCAGTCTCATCCATTTAACTGTCCTCAAATATTTTGTGTGAGGAAATTGTGAAAACTAAGGTAAGGAGGTCGATGTTTTAGCTTTAAAGACCCCCTGTGGTGAAAATTTAGATTTTAATGTTGTTTATATGGTTATGTGGTGTTTTAATGTGCTTTAAGACTGCAGAGTATTTTAACAAGACAGTTTAAAAATGCAGTTTGAAACTGCCCCAGTTAATGACGTCATAAACTTGTAACCAATCACATCAACTCATTTGACCCCATGAATCAGCAGTTTGAGGCATAAATATGCAAAGATAGCACATAGATTCGGGCTGAATCGATCACTGCACTGCTGTGTCAGCTCTCAGTTTCACTTTCAGTTATAGCAGCGTCTTGAACTGCTGAGTGCGACTGGGTGGAGGCTGGACTAATTTGCATATTCATGTGTCTGCATATACTTAATGACGCTATTAAATACATTTAAATATGTAATTTTAATGGTCAAAGATTAGCTTAAAGGGATAAAACTATTGACCACAGGGGGACTCTTTCTCAGAGCCAACTCTTTCATATGGCCAGGCATGCTATTTTGGCATTATTCTTTGACTAATAATATTGTAGTTAGGCCTATACATTGTCACAGTCATGTTCCTGTGAAAAGGAACGGGGAATTCTATGCCTTTTTATTACACAGACTTGGGCAGACACACACCTACAGCAATTAACCTACATTAATTAACACCTTTGCAATAGGCATAACATCACTCTGTTATTGTCTAGGAGGTCAGAAATAGAATATGCGTATGAATATCAATAGGTGCAGCCCAGCTTTACATACTTAACGTGTGTTCCTGTGATCATATGTGCATTACTGTATCAATAACAAACCTTAAAACAAGGAACAATTGCCTTCAAGAGTTTAATGTCTTACACTGTGTGTTATGTATTCAACAATTTGCAAAATGCAACAATGTGTAAAATTGTACTTAGAAACCTACTTAGAAGGCTACTTAGTAGCTTAGAAACCTTTGCGTGTTTGTCTTGGGCCTTGAAATGGAGTTTTAGTTAGAGTAGTACTGTCCAAAATACATATACTTGAGATGCTTGTATTGTGCTTACTTTTATTCATCAGTTTAGGTGCATTTATTTTGTTCTGATTGAGTTTTTAAAAATCAAATTGTCAATCAGACGGACTTAACTAGCATAAGTTTGGTAATGTCGTTATCAACGGGCATACGTATTAACTTTGACACATTTTAAATGAGAAGACACATTATAACCCTTTTTGTATCTCTCTCCTCATGTATCTTTTCTACCGTTCTCATTCCCATCCACCCCCTCCATACCCCCATGCTGTGATGGAGTATTAAGCACTCTCATTCCCCTTCATCAGGGCAGGCAGGATAGGTGAATTAGGCTGGGAGATTGAGGCTGCATCTCTGCTCTAAGCCACTCTAATGCAGTCATTGACTCTGAGGCCTGCCGGAGCCACACGATGCCGTCTTGAGTGAATTAAACTTGGCCCCTCTATACCTAAGAGAAATGGGCTTCCACCGGCGAGGTCCTGACCGCACAGAGCGAAAAGAGAAACGCATATCTTGACAGGCAGCTTGCGCTACCTGCCCTGTGCTTAAGATTGAGCAGGCGAAGAATCCGTGATTGAAAGTTATAATAATTTAGAGGAGTGTGGTGGTGCTTTGTAATAGCAAGGGGTTTCCAAACCCCGGTGAGGAAATAAAGAAATAAACAGCTCCATGCTGCAATGCCTTTCTTTTGTCTGCTAAATGCCAAATAAACCTTCATCCAGTAGAATGAAGCCGTGCGGTTTCCCTGGGCAACACTTTCTCGCAGGGTCTATGTGTATGAACAGGTGAGGATGGGTGACTTGTCATTCATAAGTTGACTAGTCAACTAGTCTAGTGAATAGTGATCTAATGTGTATATATATTTGCTCCACAATTTTTATAGCCAGTCATTAAAAAGATATGTTTTTTGAGACCAATCACACCAAGAATGAAAGCTATATTAGTTTAAACCAACTGACAGTAAAGGTAGGTAACCAGACTTGGCATCTTAAAGTGTCATGAACTCCTGTTTCAGTAATGGTTTTTCACGCCTCCAATTTGAAAAGGGTAGAATAGGGACATGGAAAGGTCAAAGGATAGATTGGTGGAGAAAGGGGAAGACTGCTTGAAAAGGAGAGGGTTTAAAGCAATAAGATGCTAATAAACTAATTGGCACAGGTGAAAGTCTTATTTTTATTTTGAAAATGCTGGATTGTAATAATGAATAAGTGTGCAGGGTAAATGCATGTTTTGTACAATGCATTGATTCTTTTATGTACACCACATTGAACTGCTTATGAATACAGACATATCACATGGCAAAGAATGCTTGCTCTTTCACACTCGCAAGCATGTTTACAAAAATGTAAAAAATAATTCAAACATGGGCGTCGGAGCCATTGTAATTGGGTGGGACAGGACCCTCTCACTTTTAAAACCAATGATACAGGACCCACTCACTTTTACATCTCTAATTTAGCACACATGACTTATCAGAGCGCCTTCAGTCAAATCCATTCCACTTCAGGAATGCCTAATAAATTAAACTCTATTCTGTGTTTTATCTACAGCCTTGACTTCCAAGCTTCTCCTTTTTCAAATCCATTCCACCTGGTTCATTCAGAGGCCATATAAATTAAACTCCATCCCGTTTTGTCACAGCAAGTTAAACGAAGTATTGTTGTTTATTATACATTATACAGTAATAATAGAGTGTAAATAATTATTAGGGCTGCGGCAAAACGCAACTCGACGTCCAGTCTGGTGTATACAGTCACAGGCTAAAGGCTGCGTCAGTGAGTCTCTGTCAGACAGCGCACCAATATTAAGTTCTCTTTCGTGCTTTAATGAATAAAACCACACAATATTATGACAGAAAGCCCGTTTTGTCTAGCATTTTCGTAAGCACAGACTTAAACATGTTAAATACAATCTTAAATGAATGCAAATTTGTGACAATGGGAGTGGCGTCATCTGCGTTAAGAGACTGCTCTTAAAGGGGACGCATTCTTAAACCTACTGCTGTGACTCCTGTCACTAATTTTAATCAAAGAACAAAAGAAAAGAGGAATTCAATGTGTTTTGTAGCTTTAATGAGAATTCATCTGTAATTTACAATTTAGCATTAAAGACTGTATTTGTGTTTGATAACTTCTATTCAATTTCTGTATATTTCCTACCTATTAGACATGATTGCTCTCAGTTATACTTTTGAATGGCTATAATTGATGTTAAAATAAATCAATTTAATAGAGACATCAGTAACAGTACTAATATCAGAATGTTGGCTTTCATTCATAAAATGATGCTGTTAAAGAAATCTTTTGTTTCTACATTAATTTGAAGATTAAATGTGAAATTATTAGATTGTAAAAGTATATTTTAAAACATTAATGTTATGTGCGATTAATCGTGATTAATATATGGACTTTTGGCATTTGGAATGATCTGTTAATGTTTTTTAACATCTTTCATGTTTCCTTCTAAAATTTAAATAAAAGCTTTTAGGTTTTGAAGGAAGGCTTTTGGCAAAACCAAATTCCCACCTGTCCTGACTTTACAAAGCTCTCAGGTGAATCGCAGAGGAACACAAATTATGTCTTTTGTGTTGCTGCTCTGAGGAAACTTAGGTACATGACCCATTTCTCTAAGGGACAGCAATGGAAAATCCGCTGCCGTAGATACAAACCTACAAATCCCAATGGAGAGTTTACAGTATGCATATACCTCACATTTTGTGACGTACTTTGAACCTGAAGAACAGAGCGACTATATTCAGTATATATCTCTCTTATAATAAACTCAATGTGTACTCTCATTGTTTTTATGATTTTAAACCTATACAAAAATGTGTTTTGGGGTTCACATGATCCTTCAAAATTGAGGACCTTACAGCAGGAATTATTGCTCAGTTGCTCAGACCACACCAAGTTTCCCTATTGTGTATGTAGTCACAATCATTTTTAATCTCTTTTCACAGGGTCTGATGATATTGCTCCAGAACCTACCCACAATGCACTGGGGCAACGAAGAAGTTAGTGTACTCTTGGCTGAGGCTTACAGACTAAAGTTTGCCTTTGCTGATGCCCCCAATCACTACAAGAGATGAGACTCCGCCTAGCTCCCCTGCTGAATATGATGACCCCAACCAACCTCTGTGGCGCCTCTGGTTGTGACGATATTATACTGATAACATGATGTTTTTATGGAGATGGAAATATGTACAATGGACCGCAACTGTTACGGCATATTTTCTGTATTCCTACTAATGTCGACACTCCAAACACAGTAAAATCACCAGGGTATCAATATCGTACACTGTTTAAAAACACTAATGAAATGTATCTTTATTCTCTTCTGTTTTTCTTCAGTGTATTGCTAACCCACTTCTAGAAATGTTTACAAGAGAAAGGTTTTTAATGCACTGAATCCATGGAAAAACTCGTTAAATCAAAGAATTTCTTCATTATAATTGGTTGCCACAGCAACAGCAGGATGGATGCTGGCCCAGTTTATTCAAGGCAATAATTTAGCATTAAGCGATAAGACGGTTTAAAAAGACTTACAATGAAATTGTTCAGCTTAAGCAATGTCAATGAACTTCTTATAACCTTGGTCTACCTCAGAATGCGGCCAGGAGTCATAGGGTGATGAATTTGTCTGCGGATTAGAACAGTACCTATAAAATCTGCCTTATTTTGGCTGTTTGAGTTGTACAAGGTGTGCAGGTCAATGAAGGCAGCTTGGGTATGCTAACTGAAGAGCTGGCTATGTTTCTGCTTTTTTCAGTGGCACATGGGACTGTCAATTTGACATCCCATTTTGAAACTAATACAATAATGCACACTGACTGTACAATGCTGTCATTAATTGGCGTATTTGGGGAAATCAGCTTCTAATTTTGTCAGTATTTGAACTGTGCGCTGCTTCAATCATATCATCAGGCTTTTAAATTTGTGTGCCAGTTTAAGTGAACCTCCTCTTGATGTCTGTTTGTCTCCTTTTTGTACAAGATATAGACTATGAATCGGCGTTTATTTTAAAATTTCCATTTTTTCTTTTATATACTGTTTACATGAGCCTGTTAAATTGTGCCTAACTCCAGCGATTGATGACTTTTATTGACCTGGCAGATATTTATTTAACATTCATGATGATTTGGGTCTAGCAAAGCAAAACATCATAAACAGTGAATTCAGCAGCTCTTCTGGTCTACTTTGGCAGTTTGATGAGCGGCAGAAAATGTACTGTAACTGACATTCAGTGTCTGAACGTATGGAGTTACACAGTACAAGCCACATGGGGAGATATTTTCCGGATACCAAACTTCTTGACATAACCTACAGAAAAGTCTGAATGGATTTTAACAGAAGTGTGGGTGAAATATTCTGAAATGTTCTTCAATTTAATAGTTGTGTACAGAATTTTGTTTTCAAAGACATGTACATAGAAAATGTGTAAATAAATGCAATATATATAATTATAATTTGTTGACGTATTATGTAAATCTTTTCCACTATTGTCTTGGTAGGGTTTTGAGAGACACTTGCTGAGCAGATTAATTAAATTGTTGACTTGTTTATAGAAACATTTGGTAACTCAATGTCACTTACCACGAGCTGGATCTAATATGTTAACACTGGGACCATGAGCTTGCAATGTGTTGTTGGCCACGTGCGATTATCTACATATGTGAAGTATGTTTCTGAGGCCTGTTTCATAAAGCAAAACATTTAAACTTAGTTTTGACCAGATGGTTTGATAAAGCGCACTATATGACCCTTCCCTATGACGTGAGATGTAAGTAACCAGAATGTATGAACATAAAAGTGTGTGACTCGCAGTTAAAAGCCAAGGGCACTACTGGTCCAAAAGGTTTAGAGTTGATTGAGTAAAATGTCTCTTATGATCTAAAGTTTTTTAATCTAAAGGCATATGTGTGTTTGTAAAGTAGTTTTGGCAACATATTTCTTTAATTTGAAAAAAATATTTATTATTATTATTAATGGTTTGTTTATTTTTTTAATGCATGATTTAGCTTAATTTAGTCCATAATCCCTGTTGTGAAAATGTGGAAAGTCATCCTTTTGAATGGCAGAGTATGTTCGCAATTGTAATCTGTATCTTATAGTATACTGTACAAGTATCTTCAAGTATTATGTTAATTTTATATGTAAAAGATTTTAAACTTTTTTAAAGTAATAGACTAATATGAATAATTTGAATTAAAATTGCCCATCGTACCACTTCATATAACTTGTCTAATATCTTTTTTTTTTTTTAAATACTTTATTTAAAGTTTTCCAAATTTTCAAAACAACCCCCCCACCCCATGCCAGCAAATGAACAACAAATAAATTGTGAGTATCAAAGATATGCAATCTACAGCAATAATACGCACCCATATACACATATGTATGGGAGTAGTCATACGTACATAAAGAAACAATATGGATACATACATATGTTTATAGACAGATATACTGTACATAACTTCAAAATAAAACACCTATGTCAAAAATCATCCAAACATAAAGAGAGGAAAGATTAACTAATTGTACATTGCCCGATATATAATCCACAGTAATACCATTCTTAAAGCATTTGACCAGACCGTTAAATTCAATGATCAATGATCACCCTCCAAATATTCAAAGAAAGAATTCCAAATCTGTAAGAATTTTCTCGGTTTACCAGCAATTTCATATCTGATCTTTTCCATGTGTAACATACTACTAAATTCTGTGAGCCACATCTCTAACTTGGGTACCGTCTCTTTATTCCACATCAACAAAATTGCCTTCTTTGCAATTATCATCCCATATTGTATCGTCTGAATTTGATTAAGGTTATAGGCTTCCAAGGTTGGGGCCCAACCCAGTATAGCGACCAGAGGGTCATAAGGAAGATTAGTCTTGAGTATCTTGGCATAAAAGCAGAAGATATCAGACCAGAATTTACATATTTTTGGACATGTCCAGAACAGATGTGCCAGTGTGCCCTCCTTGGACTTACATTTAATACATAGAGGTGATACCGAGGGGTATATAGAATGTAATTTGGTACAGGAATAATGTAACCTATGTACAACTTTGTATTGGATTAGTTGAAAGTTAGAACTAATAGAACAAGTCCTAATACCTTGGAGGGCCTCAGCCCAGGAATCATCTGGGATATCTATACCCAAGTCTTCCTCCCAGGACATCTTTAAGTGTTGTGTTAGAGGTTCTATGGAACAATTCAAACATTCGACACATCTGGAAACAATACCTTTTGTGTCGAGTTCGAGAGTCATGATGTTATATAGATGTTCAGGGGGTTTGTTGGTTTCAAAACTAGACATACTGGTTTTTACATAGTTCCGTATTTGTAGATATCTGAAAAAATGCGAGGGGGGTATTCCAAATTTTTGTCTAAGCTGATTAAAAGTAGCGAATATGCTGTCAATGTATAAATCCCCTATGGTTATGATCCCTTTTTCCCTCCAAGATAGAAAGGTCTTATCTGTTTGCGAGACAGGGAATGCGTGGTTACAAGCTATAGGGGTAAGAGAGCATATTTGAGGTAGTTTAAAGATCCTTCTTATCTGGTACCAAATCTTGAGAGAGTTTACAACAATGGGATTGCATTTTTTAAAATTTCTAATAGGTTTGTTTTCTGCAAAGAGTAGAGCTGGTAATGAAAAACCCTGAATATCTTTCTCAATAGCGAGCCACGCAGGAATGTTAGTGGTTGACTCCCCAGGCCCTGCATTGCGCCAATACATTAAGGCCCGCACTTTGGCTGCCCAATAGTAATGCCGAAAGTAAGGGAGGCCTATGCCAGTATCCTTTTGTTAAATCCAGCGTCGAATAAAAGTGAGCGGTGCCCAGCCGATCTAACAATTCGTCGACTCGCGGCATTGGATAGGCGTCGAATTTCAACACGGCATTAACTTTGCGATAATCCACGCAGAACCGAATTGAGCCGTCCGTTTTAGGCACTAAAACTATCGGGCTCGCCCAGTCGCTGCTGGATTCTTCTATTACCCCTAAGTCCAGCATGGCCTCTAATTCCGCCTGAACCACCTTTTTTTTGTGTTCAGGTAAATGTTAGGCTCTACTACGCACCACTACCCCAGGTTCGGTTTCGACATGGTGCTGTATGAGATTCGTTCGGCCTGGAAGGGGAGAGAACACGTCGACAAACTCCGCTTGTAGGTGGGCCAGGTCAGTGAGCTGCGAGGGGGAGAGGTGGTCTCCTCCTGGGGCCAGAGCAATGGAACGTGATTTAACATTTGCTTCTGGCCCGAGATCCTCCTCTGTGGATACCACTGTCGCCGGCATCACTGCCTCCTCCTCACTCCATTTTTTAAGGAGGTTGAGGTGGTATATTTGACGTGCGCCTCCCCTATCGGTCCGAACGACCTCATAGTCGAGGTCACCGACTTGCCGTGTGACCTCAAAGGGTCCTTGCCACTTCGCAAGTAATTTGGAGCTAGATGTCGGGAGCAATACAAGCACTTTCTCTCCCGGCGTGAACTTTCTCAGGTTAGAACCCCGGTTATACAGACGGCTTTGTTTGTACCTGGGCCTGTAGCAAATTCTCCAACGACAGCCGCCCCAGTGTTTGGAGTTTTGCTCTCAGGTCCAGGACATCATGAATTTCATTCTTACTGGAAGAAGGCCCGTCCACCCAAGTCTCCTTCAGGACGTCAAGCACCCCACGGGGCTAACGCCCATACAGGAGCTCAAAGGGGGAAAACCCCGTGGAGGCTTGGGGGACCTCTCGTACTGCGAATAAGAGGGGATCTAACCACTTATTCCAATTCTTGGCGTCTTCGTGAAAGAACTTGCGAATCATGGTTTTCAATGTGCGATTAAATCGTTCCACCAGGCCGTCAGTCTGTGGGTGGAAGACGCTGGTGCGAACCGATTTAATGCCCAGTAATTCGTAGATTTCGCATAGCGTACGTGACATGAACGCCGTGCCTTGATCGGTGTGGATCTCGCGGGGGATCCCCACCCGGGAGATGATACGAAACAGGGCGTCCGCAACACTCTTCGCGGAAATGCTGCGGAGTGGCACTGCTTCCGGATACCGCGTTGCATAGTCCACTAGGACCAATGCAAAGCGGTAGCCCGTGCAGATCGCTCTAATGGCCCGATGAGTTCCATACCAATTCTCTCGAAGGGGACCTGCATTAATGGGAGAGGACGTAAAGGCGCTTTTGGGGTGGCCGGTGGGTTTACCAACTGACATTCCCGGCAAGACACGCACCACCTGCGCATGTTGTCATGAATGCCCGGCCAAAAGAATTGGCCATGAGGCGACTCAGTGTATTGCCTTGCCCTAAGTGACCTGCCATGGGATTACTATGAGCCGCCTGGAAAAGCACCCGACGGCTTTTTGGAATTAACAACTGGGTTATATCCTCTTTTGTCTGAGTGTCTTGGGTCACTCTATATAACCGATTCTTTCTTATAGCAAAATACGGGTAGGAGAGGGCCCGTGTGGGCTGAACCGGCTGTCCGTCAATGGATGCGACCTGCTCCAACGCCCGTTTCAGTGTCGCATCCTGGGCCTGCTTCAGGGGGAAGTCGTCGCGATCAGAGTGTACCAACCTCTCAATCTCGCGCGCCTCCCCGGAGTCCGGCTCCGACGGACCCGGTTCCACACTGCCCGCGTGCACATCCCCCCCACCATGCTTCTTTCTTCAAGAGGCATCCGCACACAATAACCCCGGTAATTTAAGAAAAGCCGGCCAATTCATCCCCAGAATTAGCGGATGCCTGAGGTGAGGATTAACCGCCACCTC
The DNA here is from genome assembly GCF_024868665.1 of Triplophysa rosa. Taxonomy (NCBI): domain Eukaryota; kingdom Metazoa; phylum Chordata; class Actinopteri; order Cypriniformes; family Nemacheilidae; genus Triplophysa; species Triplophysa rosa. The sequence goes on from NC_079913.1 coordinate 14,806,599, forward strand.
TACGCTATGCTTTTTTCCCCTAAATTTAATGGGCAGGCTCAACAACGGGTATTTCACCACATCCCCGTGTACGCACCGCACCTTAACCTCGCGGCTTTTACCCAACGCCCCGAGACGAACCAGGCTTTGGTGGATGGAGGTTTGGTTGCAACCTGAATCCACCAAAGCCTGGTATGTACCCCCCGTACTCACGGGAATTTAGTACAGGTCAGCCGGACCAGGGGCAGCTCTTGGCTCGTCGGGGACCCGGATCATGGTCCCCACGTCCATCATCGGGCAACGGTCTACGAAATGGTCCGGGTCCCCGCAGCGCCAACAAGCCGGCCCAGGCCTTCCTGCCGCCCTGGCGATGTAGGGCGGGGTGTAGGGGTTGCCGGGCGTCTCTAGCCCGGCGGATCTCCCAGCAATGGATCCACCTCCTTTGGCCGCTCCGACCCCGTAGCCCCCTCGTCCACGTGGAGGCACTCTTGTCGCGAGCCCCCGTCTGAACCTCCCGGTGCATCCAGCTCCGGAACGTCTCGCGGTCCTCTTGTTGAGCCCGTAGGACAGCCTGGAAATGTACATCCTGGTCCTCCCTCAGCTGTAGCAGCGCCCGGTGGTGTTCCTGGTGGAGGACCACGAGCGATGATATTACTTCCGCAAATGGCGAACTGGATGGGTTCGGCTCACCGGCCGCGGCACTCCTACTTCCTTCCATCCCGGGTTTTGGCACCAGTGTAACAAGATTTCGTGGGAACAGGAAGGAAGAGGCTGGAATCGGGGTAGAGCTGACGACTTAAACGTTTTATTTCTCTTTCGTAACACAAGCGCCGTACGCGCACACACCAACACTGTTAACTTTAACCAATAAGAAGTCTCTTCAGGTTCTCGAGCCTTTCTCCTAGAGTCCGTCGCTCTCTCGTCCAGACTCTGCACACATCAGCCGTCAGCTCCGGTCTCACTCTCCGTTGTCTCTGCCTCACTGGCTTTTAAGCCTCCCCACGCCAGTTACTGGAATGAGGCACAGGTGTTTGTTATTTGTGCGAGCGCCACTCACTCAAAGGGCTGTGGTGTTCTTCCTGACATGAGTCTGACACTGTCCGTTGATTTTACTGAATTGCAAGTTCATCAAAAGGCTGACTTCTGTCTTAGTACTGTCATGGACTGGAAAGGGAACAGTGATAAAAGACCCCCATTAGGCAGACTCAAACATACCCCTGCTCCATTGAGAAAACTTTGGCATGCATTTCCCAAATTGTCAGTCCAAGAGGGTGTTTTGTGTCGCAGAGTGAATTAATCTCCTCAGAGTCCTTCTGTTTATCAAGTAGTTTTGCCTGAGGTACTCATTCCAACAGCTCTTAAGTGTTTCCATGGAGAGAAGTTTAGTCGTCATTTGAGTGCTGAACTTACTTGTTGAGAGCCAGGAAAACATGCCATTGGCCTTACATGCCCCGTGACATACAGAAATTCTGTGCTGAATGTGTATCTTGTCAGTCATGTACTTCTACCACTCCTCATGTCCATTCATGCAGACAGACCTTTCCAAAGAATTGCTGCTGACATCACTGAGCTACCTGTAACTTCGCAGGGTAATAGGTATGTTCTGGTTGTAATGGTCTATTTTACGCATTTGTAAATCTGTACCCCCTGAAAGATCAGCGTGCAACCACTGTAGCACAGTGCATTTTTGAGGATTATATTAAACAGTATGGGGTCCCTGAGTTATTTCACACAGACCAAGGTAGACAGTTTGAGTCAGATTTGGTCAAACATCTGTGCAGTCAACTGGGCATTTTGAAAACCCGCACCTCTCCCTACCATGCCCAAGGGGATGGTATGGTTGAAAGACTGAACCGAACTTTGAAAGACCAACTCTTTAAGTACATTTGTGAAAGTGGAGGTGAATGGGATAAATACCTGCCTCAAGTGGAATTGGCCTATAACACGAGCGTTCATTCCAGCACTGGATTCTGTCCTTTCTATCTTGCCTATGGTAGAGAACCACGACTGCCTGCTTAGATTCTCTTGAACTGTAGTGCTACTCTCACTTCCTGTACTCCAGGTCCCCCTGCGGATTATGCTCGTGATGTGACCACACGTTTGTCCTATGCTTTCAAAGATGCAGCTGTATGGTCGACGGCAGCTAAACTTAATCATAAACGGCAGTATGACAAAAAGACATTTTTCCACCCACATGAACCAGGTGACTTTGTGTTTTTGGACGATCCAGCTGAAAAGCTGAATAAGCTGGCTCCTAAATGGAAAGGCCCATACAAAATTCTGAGACGAATGGACAAGAATGACAGCCCGGGTGTAACTTATGAGATCACCGATCCACACAATCCACAGTCAAGAAGGTGGGTGGTTCATCACAATCGCTTGAAGACTTATAGGGGATCTGTTTGCACTTTACCTGCCAGTTCCTCATCAGTCCCTGTGCCGCTTGTGGAGCTAATGCTAATTCCCCTTACTCTGTTCCCCTCACTTCCATCCCACCGTATGTGCCAAACAAACCTGCACAACAGCCTGCTGGTGGGACAAGAACTGAACGTCCAGCTCAAACTGTTATGTTGACTGAGCTGGAATCTGTTCCATGACCTTGTGATTTTCCTACCGCCTCTCAGGCTCCAGGGCAGGTCATGTTAGTTGACCCGCCTCAACAGACTCGTAGTGGCCGTATGGTTAAGAAACCTGAAAAGTTTAAGGATTTACTTTGTTGATGAGTTTTGCACATGTTTTGTTCATCCACTGTTTATTTACTGTATTGTATATGCACATAACGATTTTACATATGATATTGTGTTATTCATTGTAATACAGCATATGCAAAATGTGTTCTACTGATGTTAGTATTGTCATGGGTTAACATTAGTAACACAATAGGGTCATATCTAGAAATAACTTGAGACTTATCTGAAAACTTCTTAACTCGTTTAATTCGTTGGAAATTTTTTAATGATGTAATTTATTCAGTGCCTTTTTAAAAAACAATCTGAAGAAAGTTGAGACTGCTCTTTTTTATATACTAAACACAAGACGACTGGAGCTGATAGTCTGTAACATCTTGCCCCAACTCTACCCTGACAAATCTCCTTTTGTGTTCTTTTTTTAACAACATGTATGTATACATGTATATAAATTATTTTTGCATAGTTTTTTTCTTTGTTTTGTTTGTTTTTCAAACTCTCAGATCCATTTTTAACCCTCATTAGAGCCATTTACATCCATGTAAATGACTATATGTTTTATTTTTTGTGTGAACTGTTCCTTTAAAACGCTCAGATTCATGTTATGCCCTCATTACAGCCATTTCGAACACATGTTTTAAAATCACCACCATTTTACTGTGGTTTTTATATGGGGCAGGAGGTAGTCAGGTCCCCATGGCCGTTTGCTGCAGGTTCACTGATTAGAGTCTTAATATGCGTGCTGCATGCAGGGCGGGAGTTCCTCTCATTAGTCTGAGTGATGTTCACAGTGGCAGGTAATTAACGGCCTGCAGCAGCTCTGCCAGGCCATTCACATGAATTAAAAACACATTCAAATCACCGCGGCGCCTGCATCTGAAAGATGCCATAAAATGACAGCCTGTGAGAAAGATGGGATGGAGTTTGTAAACACTAAGATTCAGGAGAGTGGGGGCATGGCTTTAAATGCTTTTATCATATGTAATATTTAGAAATCCTAAAATGTGCCTGTGAGAGGTTTTTTATCACTAAATGTGGTGCTGTAAATTGCTGCCACTCTCTGTCAAATCCGTTCTCCAGTACGCATGGCAAGTGTCCCATCGCACCGATACAGCGCATCCCATGTGGAATCCTTCAGACTGTTCTGACAGATTGAATAAAGCTATAAATAAAGTTGAGAAGTATAAAGTCAGGACAAAACCACATTTGAAAGAAGATACTGAACAAATAATACGATTAAAGTGTAGAGCATACAGCCCAGCCCTTAGTTGCTTTAACTGTATTAAAGACCAGCATGAATTGAATTTCGGCAGAACGCTTTTGATAAATACTATACGTCCTGTATGAAGTGAAGTGACCTATTTGTCAAGCATGGTGACCCATACCGAAATGTGACCTCTGCTTTTAACCCATCCAGACAGTAGTGAACACACGCACAGCAAGCCGTGAACACACGTACACCCGGAGCAGTGGGCAGCTATCACTGCAGTGCCTGGGGAGCAAGTAGGGGTAAGGTGCCTTGCTCAAGGGCACCTCAGTCGTTACCCGCTGGCCCTGGGAATCGAACCGGCAACCTTCTGGTCACGAGTCCGACTCTCTAACCATTAGGCCATTATACACATAGTATATTTTATATTTAGTATATATTATGTATACATACATACATATTTAGGGGTTGGGGACAAAACAGGCTGGAGAGTTCGTGGACTCCAATATTATAAAGTGGAACATAGTGTTTGCTGGGTAATTTGTATATTCAGCTACATTTTGAATATGCCATGCAGTAATATATAAGACTTTCCAATGCTATTAGATTATTAATGATAATCTTAAAACTATAATTTACCTTATTAGTAAGTTTATTTATTTTTATTTAGCCTTGTTGTGCAAACACTGTCGAGCTTGTGCAGAGGCAGCAGCTTTTGCCAGAGGGGAACTGGAATCCCCTGGTTGGGCCTGGGTTCTCCTGAGGTTTTTTTCTCGATTAAAGTTTTGGGTTCCTCGCCACCATTTGCATACTGTTTTTTGCACTATTTGCCTGTCCGGGGGGTCTGCTTTAGAATTTTAAAGTTTCACTTAATTAATATTGCATATAGGAATTTATAGTCCGTTATATTTGACCTGTGCTTCTCTCTCCTTTATCTTAAATGTGTGCTCTCACTGTGCGTGTGTGCGCGTGTGTGTGTGTGCGGAGATAATAAACCAGACATGTGCGTGTCTGTGTGTGTGCATGCGTGTCTGTGTATGTGTGTGTGTGCGTGCACGTCCGTGTGTGTGTGTCTATGTGTGTTAGTACATGTGCATATTGTGTGTGTGTGGAGTGTTTTGTATGTGGGTATGTCTGTCTTCTGTCTTCTGTTTTCACCTTTTTCTTTTTTAAAAAACTTTTTTTCAACTTTAATTGTTTTGCTTATAGTCAATATGTCTCATGTACAGCTGCTTTGTAACAATGAAAATTGTAAAAAGCGCTATATAAATAAAGTTGAGTTGAGTTAATATTCTGTAATACAAAATATAGATAAGAAATTTCGGTAAGTTGATACAAAAATGCAAACACCCTTCCATAATGAGCACTTTGTTCAATTGTGAATTGTTTAACTCTGATGATACTCAACTTTATATTTCCTCGAAGCCTCATGAAACACAGCAGTTTCATCGAATAATGGAATGCATAGTCGATATAAAAAACTGGATGAGTAACAACTTTTTATTACTGAACTCGGACAAAACGGAAGTGTTACTTCTTTTATTAGTGATGAAAAGTAGGCGGATCTAGAAACTTTTATTGCTTTCCTGTATTTTCGAATACTATCCTTCCATGCTGTACGAAATACCTCTAATTTAGTTTTCTTAAAGTTGCGCTCCATTTTTCGGGCCGCTTTCTTTAGAGCCTTCATGTGTTCATTATACCACGGTGTGGGGCTGCCATTTTTAATCTTCTTTAAACTCAACTCAACTCAACTTTATTTATATAGTGCTTTTACAATTTTCATTGTTACAAAGCACCTGTACATGAGACATATTGACTATAAGCAAAATAATTAAAGTTGTACCTGCAGAAACAAGAAAAGGTTGAAAACACAGAAGACAGACATACCCACATACAAAACACTCCACACACACAATATGCACACGTACTAACACACATAGACATAGA